>NC_091175.1:16569265-16574265 GCF_040958095.1 Procambarus clarkii
TTATTGAGCTTTACCTCATGCCTCGGAGTCGACCAGCAGAGCAACCGGCTTCACTTTATTGGGAGTGTAAGTAATGTTAGTGCTTGCTGGGGGAAGATCTGGGTTATGTGGGGGATGCTGGGGAAGATCTGGGTTATGTGGGGGATGCTGGGGAAGATCTGGGTTATGTGGGGGATGTTGGGGAAGAGCTGGGTTATGTGGGAGATGTTGGGGAAGAGCTTGGTTATATGGAAGGATGTTGGGGAAGAGCTGGGTTATGTGGAGGAATGTTGGGGGAAGAGCTGGGTCATGTGGGGGATGTTGGGGAAGAGCTAGGTTATGTGGGGGATGTTGGAGAAGAGCTGGATTATGTTGGGGTGTTTGGGAAGAGCTGACGTATGCTGGGGAAGAGCTGGGTTATATTGGAGAGAGCTGGGTTATGTGGGGGTATGTTGGGAAGAGCTAGGTTATGTGGGGGATGTTGGGGAAGAGCTGGGTTATGTGGGGGGATGTTGGAGAGAGCTGGATTATGAGGGAGTGTTGTGGAATAGGTGGTTATGAAGATGTGTTCTATGTTGGAAGGACATCGTAGGAAGCTGGAAATGTTGAAACATGTTATACTTGGTAAGTGACACTTGTAATTTACAAATGACTTGCTAACTCTCTCAGGCAGTAACGGGACGATCGTGGCTCTTCACGAAGCGTTATTGTTACTGTAATCTTGTCACAGCGGCATTTTCTTGGTAACGTATAGTTCTGCTTTCATGGATATTACGGTAGTTTTGCAATTAATGTGAGATAATGCCCATATTGCAAGGATATTTCCATTATTTTAGGGGTTATGCGTTTAGGATTTGTATTTGCTGATGGCTGTTGCGTGAGGATTGTTATAATAGTTGTAATTTGGTAGGGTTATGGGGAAGTGTTAATGGTTATGTGCTTTTACAACAATGTTATCGTTGTCATGTGCTGATGTGTCCATGCTGTCATTGCTTTCAACCTCTACGGTCAAGTTGTCAGTGCCACGTGTTGATATATCCATGTTGACGCTGTTATGTAATGTTACGCCATGTTGTTATTGTTATCTGCTGTTACAGACATGTTGTCATATGCTGTTACATGATATGTTGTCACTGTCATATGCTGTTACAGACATGTTATCATTGTCATATGCTGTTACAGACATGTTGCCATTGCTGTGTGCTGTTGCAACCATGTTTTTACAACGACAGATTCCCACCAATTCGCATTTCCTCACACGTGTTATTGGCAGAAGAGCAACATTTCCTTCGCCCTCGCCTTAGTTACATCAGCAAGAATAAACATGCCAGAAACGTGATGAATCGAATGAAAAATATAAGTTATGTCTTCCAACTGAGTAAACGAGGGCATATTTCTTCCAGACGAAGAAGAAAACAAAAACTACGTCTCCCAATCACCCCCCCCCCCAACCCTCTATCAGCAAAACGTGTCACCTACCTACTCCCCACCCACCCTTTCTTAACCCTATCCTTCCAAAAAATAATCCCATTCGCCCTTGCCTTCAAAAAAAAAAAAAAAATTCCTCTTTCTCGTTTCTAGTCTTTTTGTTACCAAGCCAAAGTTCTACTAACTGCCTCCTTAACGACCTCGAAACAATCACTCGTTAACACCCGTTTCTACCTATAAAACCCGGTACTCATCCTCCTACACGATTCCATTCTGTTCGACTAAAAAGAACACAATACATCATTCTAAGACTCTAGATCACTTTGAAATGGCAATTAACATTAGAACATAAGATTTAATTATATTGCAGAAGGGCTATTGGCCCACGGGAGGCAATTCCTATTTAAACCTAGCTTAACTCCTTATGTATTTTTAACCCTCACTTATAGGAATCCAGCGATTACACCTCTATTGCCTGTAATTTATTTGATAACTCAAACACGTTTCAAAATCAATATTTATTTAGGTTCTATTTGAATCAATGTTTTTGCAATTTGTATTATTTCAAGGCGCGATTGATTTCTGGTAGGCATTGATCCTCATCCTATACCTGACCTTAATATCAACCTTATAAAAGGAAGATTGCTAAAATATCGTAAATAAGCAACAATATTGACAGTAATACGTAATACACTTCTAGGTATTCACATCACTATCTCTAATTAAATACCTATGAAATATGAAGTACCTTACAAAATCGACTATATTCAAATGTTCAAAATATATATTAAGTTATAAATGTTTGTCATATATCCATCAATACCAAAACTATCCTTCTATACTCCACTCTTCTACTGTCTATCTATTCTCTAATTCTCACATCTACACTACTTATTCATGAATAAAATCCAAACCAGTAGCAAAAC
This sequence comes from Procambarus clarkii, assembly GCF_040958095.1. NCBI lineage: Eukaryota > Metazoa > Arthropoda > Malacostraca > Decapoda > Cambaridae > Procambarus > Procambarus clarkii. Next base: position 16,571,599 of record NC_091175.1, read on the forward strand.
CCCAGGCTGAAGTAAGGAGTTAACCGGTCAGATGATAGATGAAGAATAAATATCCTGAAAATCTAGTACATCAATGTGGATACATTGTCAAAAAAAGTACATGAAATAAGAAAAGAACGGGAAATAAATATAAGATTAACAAAAAAATCACCGAAATAGTTTATAGGTTTCGAAACCATGCACTTAGTATTTCCAGGCACGCTCTAGACCACTATACCACAGTATGGTCATATCACGATTTGACTCCTACTGATTTTCTCATTTCTCTTTCTCATTCCTTTGATGGTCAGAAGAAATGGGACTTTATTCAATATCTGTTTGGAGGAAGCAAGTAACTACATTTCCATGGAAATAACTATGATCGACAAGGAGAAAGCATTGATGGCAGTGATCAACAATTCCCCTCACCCTTACCCCCCCCCCCCCCCCAAAAAAAAAAAAAAATAGTCTCATAAGGTTGAGGCAAGAATACAAAACAAGAATGGAACATATGTAAATCCAGTTGAAGGGGTGCTAGTTACATCACCCCCAGACTAACGAAAAGAGCTAATAATAATAATAGAAGATTTCAACTACTGGCTAATTGACTGTGAACAATGGTTCCAAGGTGAAGAAGACGAAACATGGAGATCTAAGCTTTTGAAAGTGGTAGAAAGGAGTTTTATGATGCAGCATGTGATGATCGGACAGCTGGACTAAACCTGATGTTCCTGCAGAATGAAATGAACATGGAAAATGTTGGCAACGAAATGCAAATAGGGGCTAATAACCACTGTGTTTTAATTATCGAATATGAAAACTATATAGAAATATATAAAAACAAGAAGGGGGGGAAAATGGATACCAAGTATGGTGCAAAGGGGACTATCAAAGTGCAAGTGAATTCCTAGACATCATTGGAAAAATAAAGGGTATAAATTTAGAAGTAAAATGGGTTAATGAAGGACAGACTGAATTCATACACTATGAAATGTAAATATCTGAAGAAAAATGGGGAAACTGTGTTACTGCATTGAACTAACGGCATTCGGAAAATGGAACCCAGAAGCCGATGCTGATCCCTGAAAGTACATCTGGTTGAGCACAAACATTAAAATCCACCAATAACTGAACTGGCCTAAACACTTGGCTGCTAAAATAACGTTTATATGATTTAGACTTCTGGCATAACATTTAAAAAATAAAAAGTTATGCAAGATTTTAACAAAATATTTTGGATGCTGCGATTTATTTTCCATAGTTCTGTTTTTGTTTTGCCAACTAACTTTTTCTTCACAAAGATTTTAACTTTTTCGGATGCTATATTTTTAATTTCTGGACCACTCTGTGATATTTATTTATTTATTTGTTTCTTTCTGATATGAATAGTTTTCGTTCTGACCTTCAACGTATTTTCTTAATAGTTTACAAAGATTTAGTTTTATATAGTTTTTATTTATCGTCATGTACGTATAAAAATAAAAGTGCAAGCTAAAACCCACACAATGAAAATACATACAAATACACTCACAAGCGTGTGCTGACACAATACATACAGTCAGCTACATGCTTGCACACACACGCAACACAAATGTGTACACATGTGTACTGACAAGCATAAACTCACACACCAACATATCCACACGCACGCCCACACACACACACACACACATACACACACTAAAACACACACACAAACACAAACACACACAAACACAAACACAAACACACACACACACACACACACACACACACACACACACACACACACACACACACACACACACACGTACTTGTCTCAGTGCCTCACGCTTTTACGTGCACCCTCTCCCCTACGTATCTTCCTCATGGCTAATTCACTCGTTCACACTAACTCAGTCACCTCTTCCATACATTCTCCGGAACCATTCTCTCTCAATCTTTTATACGCATCACTGCCCACTGCCTCTCTCTAACATGCCCTCTCCCTCATTCATTACTCTCCATCACCTTGTACTACTCTTTCCACCTCCCATATTTCTCTTTCACAGGGTTCCTCCACAGTCTTCCTCTAACTCCTTCACATGCCTGCACACACACTCTCACTACCTTGTTCTTCCCCTTCGCCTTCTTCTACTCCTGCCTCATATTTCGCTTCTTATTTACACTCATTTTTGTTTAACTTTTTTATCTCAAATCCGCTATCATCCATCACTCGCACACAATCCGACCTCCTCCATTACCTACCTCCCTCGTCTCACGAGCATAATTCACCGATCTTTTGTTTGCCGTTCTACAATGCACTACTCTTGGTGGTTCATAAGACGAGTTCTTCTTTAGTAATGCACTTAAGAAGAGTCTAGTTACTACCGTCGATAACCCGGCGTAATTACTCTGCTCCCATGCAGTTGCATCGTGTTACTTCAAACTGTTTTCTCTTTGGTACATATTATTCATTTTTAACGTGTTTGGGAAGAATCTAATCCTCACAAATTTTTCTCTCTCCTGACTGGATACAGACCATCAGAACGAAAGCTTTTCCTGTATTATACTATTTAACAAATGGCCAGATAAATGTTTTATTGTCAGCATCAAAGTCTTTTATAACTGTGCTGCAATGTAAATTATTTGGAAGTCCGGTCAATTTTGGATTTTTCTATAAGTTTAAATTACAATTTACATGAGAACAATAAATTATAAAGAGTTTGT
>NC_091175.1:16579265-16641765 GCF_040958095.1 Procambarus clarkii
CTCTGTGTATGCTTATATCTGCACGTGTGTGATAGCCTCTTTCTATATCTTGTCACTACATAGAGTCCTAGGTGAGCATTTTCTATATGCTGCATGCCTATTACAACTTTGTTTATTGCAAGAGTTTCGTAACGCCTTGCAATGAATTATCTGAGGATTTTTCTGGGAGGCATCTGAATATAAGAGGTCAACGCAATGCAGGGCAAGAAACAGAATTGTATAAGTTTTAATGGTCTAACATCACCATTGTCTGACAATGGTTGACAAGATTCCTTACAAGAATGTTATCCCCACTTACATGACCCTTCTGCTCTTCTCCCACTCTCCTCCACCATTACTTCATTTCCCACACTTTCCTAATTCCTATTATCCTCCATTATCCCTACCAGTCATTCCTTTATCAGTTCCTCCCCCTCAATCATTCGTCATTTCTGTTAACCACTCTTTCCCACTTATTCCTTAACATAAACGTTATCCCACTTCATCTCCTTTCGTCTTTCTCCCTCACACACTATTGTAATTTCACTCAATATCTAGCGCCAGTAAGCATCGCCATGCGCCACCTCTCATTGCTTATACGTAAGACACGCTCAAGGGACTCCGATCATTAAGCATATCATGGAACTCGCGAAGCCCACAGCTTCCTTGGGAGTACTTGACATCATTGAGTAGAGGCATCAGGGGAACAGAATAGTGCCAATCTCTCCAAACCTGGCAAACTCCTTCCTCTGGGTTAATGTTGATCTTGCCAGTTAGGAGGGATGATGATTTCCCAGCTGTTGGCCAACGTTATTGTTGTCGGTCATGAAACACGTCAACCTGTCACTCTATATAGTTTTTTTCTGGTTCCATTAGCATTTAAATGTTTATGTAGATAAGCATATTGGCAAAGTCTCAGAAAATGGGAAATAGATGAAGCACTTTCCAGAAAAGCTGTGAATAAATGTGTCATATATTAAAAACAAATTAAAAATAAACTTTGGGATAGCTGATGTTTGTAATAGATTTTGGAAATTCTTTTGAAAATTTGTGGAAGAGTCAACACGTTTCTTGAATTTACGTGTCATGGGATATATGGTCTGCCCTAAGTTTGTATTTAAACGATGATAAATTATAGACCCTGGGGGAAAGCTTTAGCATTCAAGCCGATTGTTCGAGACCTAACGTTCGAAACCCAGTAATGATGATCGAAGGAAACCAGCACTCAAGATCCCGTACCCAACACCCCTCACCCAACATCATTACACCCAACACCCAAACGTTTAAAGTTCCAAAGCTTCAACATAAATGACCTAAATACGCCCATTTTTAATATTTCGTTAATCCTGCATATGATTTACTGAAATAACGACTGCAATTTTAATTAGTCTGTTCTTCCTCCTCGTGTGTTGACTAATGCACTAGCTCTAGCGAAAAGGCAAATATGTCGAGTTAATTACCTCGATTGTTATTCGAAGCCTTTTCATTCCGAGATCCACTAAATATATTTGCATTAAAGCACATTTTTGGTCTCTAAAATGTAAGGAATTAATTAATTGGATCAGGTAATGAGTGAACATCCATTGTTTACCTGCTAATTAGTGTAAATACGAGGCGAAATACTAATTTCTCTTCCCCATAGCATTGGTGAAATATTAATACCTCAGTTTTTGTGATAGTTGTAATGTTGAGAATTTTCAGTCATTCATCAAGCCACTTGTACTGGTCGGTCCAACGGTGGCCCCACTTCTAGCAGGTCGATGTCCGAGCCCCGATGGTACAAGTGATCGGATTTCGTTCCTTCACTTTGTGTCCTTGTGAAATCTCCTATCCTCTCCTCCTATCTCTTCTAGTGCTAGTCATACTCTCTCAGCTCTTTCTCCTCATAATTTCTTTCAGTCAAAACACAAAACGTTATTCTCGAACTCATAAATTTATCGAGTGTATCCCTGCTTTGTTTGTAATTAAAAGAATGGTATAAAAGAGTCGGCTGGTTAATCTCTTGATCTGCACGTTTATCAGTATTATGTTAGAAGCCTTTCCGTAAATTCTTCATCCACGTAATGGAAATAACCATAAAACTCTGTCCAACGTGAAGAAGTAATCCAACTATTCCTTCATAACGAACTAACCTTCATCCTCCTTTTCAACACCTCACAACTCCCAATTACAACACTTCCTTCTACGCTAACATCCACCTTCTTTCAGTCTCGTTCTTTATGCAGAGACACATCTTCCTTCTGCCAATTCATCAATGTTATACAAACCTTAACCTTTCACTATTTCCACCATACAAACCAACCCCTCTCATCAAAACCCCTTACCCTACGGCTCCCTCTTACGGGCTATTCATACCCGTGCCACCTCTTGGGTGGCTTAATCTTTATCAGTCGGCTCTCCTTTTCACTACAGCCCTTCCATCTCTAGCACCATCATACATCCAACCCATCATCCAGCACCCACCCCCCTCCCCACCACATCACATCACTACCCTCTACACTACTACCAACTCTCCTCAGATTAATGTGAAACACGATGGAATAAAATGAACCAATCACTTTTATTATACTTGCACTATCATCAATCTCAGATGTGAATATATCTGTTATAAATAATCATAAATGCTCTTCTCCCTTTATAATCTAAACACTGTGTCAGTTACTGGTACGACCCCTCGTGATAACGAATTCCTGCGTCAGGAATCTTCAAGCATTTACGAGACCAAAAACAAAGCCTGAATGTCTTTTCTCAATCGCTGACCTCTCACGTTGCACTTATTAAAAATATTTGTGAGCTTCGAAGTGCTACGAGGTTGTCTATAACAATTATGACCCTCGGTTGTGAAATTTCGAAGATCGTAAACTGTTTGTTAAATACAGACCAAGCCGTCATCATTGCGAGAAGATGTACAGGTTTCGTAAGTGGACACGTAAATACGTGATGAATCCTGGTCCTGCTCACTCAAATAAACCCGTAATTACATTTCATGTTGCAAAAATTGAGTGCAGTCAAAAGCAGCGCACAAATTAAGGTGCATTAATGAAATTCATGCGACATAATTGGTACACTTTCTCGGACTAATAAACATTCACCATGATTGCTTTGTCCAGGTTCGTATGTTTATGGTTAGGTAAAAACCACTTTAAATAAGACGCATGTCATATCGTGAGAACGGGCTTCTGAAACTCAATTTCTAAACACCTTAAGATTAGCTCCAGTGAGGCTCTCATAATGGGACATTACCGCCTTAACGCACTTCAACTCGCTCTACTTGCCTTTGTTTTGGTGGTGAGCTTAAGGCCTATCAAGTCGTATAACAACTTGATAATGGTCCAAGACGGATCGATACGTCGTCATTTCGTCACTTTCTGATACGTGGTTGTGTGGTAATCTTCAACCACGTTATTGTGACTCATCGTCTGAAAGGTCTATCAACCTCTGGAGGGTTATTATAACCACACAGGTGTTAATTGAGCACCCTGCAAGTATACCTTAGTCCAGAACATTAATTTAGACTAAAGTAAACTCTCGGTGTATATGCACCGGGAAATGTGGTATACCTCTCTGAGTATATTGCCTTTGGTAACCCCAAAGAACCAAATATAGTTTTCAGTTACATTTTTACTTAAGATTTCATTTAAGTTTTGCTTACAATAGAGAACGATAATTTATTGGTAAGACCTTCTCCCCCTCTTCCATCAGCTACATCCCATATGGGGCGAGAGCGCAAAATTCCTTTCACTCGTTTCTTCATTCAGAGGAAACGAGTTACATATCTGGAACACGTCTTCTGACGACTACTCTCCCACCTCAAAATAAACACGTTTCATACATACACAATTGACCCATAAATCCACGTACGAATTAATGAAACCAGGAAGCTTCCACTGCTCTTAGAGGTCATTGACCCTCCATATATCAGGAAGGCTCAGTCAGTCCTCAATTCGTGATGCCCCAGCTATTTGTGTCATCCCACATACCTGAGCATTCAAAGGAAATCAGGCATTCACACTTTCTGCCTTTGGGTTGGGTATTCACCGAGCTCTCTAGGACAGAATCGTGTAACTTACCTATTTATTGCAGTCTATCATCTCTCGATTTGCGTCTAACTTGTCATGTCACGTTTTTGTATAAACTCTCTGAGGTCTGTCATGGGGTAAGTAGGTCAGGTCAGGTCATGACTGCTACATCAACTGTTTTGTCAAACATGTTTATAGACGCTCAGATTCCACAACCTGTCATCACACTTAATGAGATATTAACACTTCTGGTTACAATGTCACGTATTCTATTGCTTCAATGAAAATTCCCGCAATATTGAAATGATCTAAGAGTAATGAACATTAGTCCCTCTAAGTTAGCGTAGGAAAGTGAGCAACCCATCTATCACTATCTACCTCTTACAGCGAGTCTTACTGGCTTAATTTTTTGGTACAAGGACAAGTACCTCATGTAGTACATATTTCTTTCTCTTCGTCGTTTGGTTATTCCACCTTTCAGTTTTACATTGCGTATTACACATATTTTAGGGCAGCCCATTTCTTCTCTCTACAAATAGGCAGTTCCTTGCCTTGCGTGATTACTTCCTCACTAACTATTCCTTCAATGAGCATCGTTAAGGGCTCCTCACGTCGTGGGCATAATAGGCTGAAATAGAGTGGAAACTGACGACTCGACTTAGTCTCTGATCACAAGCAAAATCGTGTCAATTGCTTCGTCCTATTCCTGCGCAGAGCAACAAATCTTCAACAGACTTCACGGTTTGGTGAATGCTCTAGACGGACTTGGATAACCCGAAGACATAACTGAGAAATAGCTGCTCGATTTATACTCTAGCAAGTGCAGGTGGATGCGATTTAGGAGAAGGGGAAAAATGGGCCATAGGAAGAATAAAAGATAATGGAAATGCAAATGCCTCAGAAAGGTGAAAGGATATTGGTATTTATATAACCCTTGTCAATCGCCAGAAGCACACAGGATATTGTCAGCGGTGTATGCAAACTTGACAGACATTTGAGAAATCAAATATAAATATTTGTACTCAAACATTTGAGTACATTTAAGCGAGTCTCCAAAAAATGATAATGAGAAGAAAGCCTTCAAGGAGAGCTTGTGTATCTGAAAAAGCAGAATTGCAGGCGAAGCCTCTACTCTTAGGCTAACAACACTATCACTCCACACACCGTGTCTTTGCATCCCACTTAGGCAAACACATTTCTCCTTTCCTCCATTGCCGTAAACAAAAAATAGTGCCTTTTCCCAGCATGCACATGACTTTTTGGTAACGGAATATTCTTCAGTGCAGAGGGATGGATGATGACATGGAAGTGTTTTTATGTGTCATGCAGAGGGGTATTTTTTGCGTCACTGTATTTGGTTAAGAATGACATTGGAAGCTTCACTTAGACTGCCATGTGGTGAAAGCTGACTGCAATAAACATAAAGTATGTTTATTGTCTCAATAAACATACTTGAACTTGAGCTTGAGAGCTGAAGACACATTATGTGTAGATCATAAACTAGTCAGATTGACATTATGTGTGTTTCAGTGGGCGTGTGTGTATTGATAGGAGGAGGCCTGTGTGTTGCTGGGAGTGGAAGTGTGTTGCTGGGAGAGAGAGCGTATTGCTAGGAGTGTGAAAAATCAGGAATGGAGAGCGATAAAGTAAGAGACAGTAGAGTAAAGAAGTTTTCATACGGAGGCAAGAGGTAGCCCAAGAGGTAGCCCAAGAAGGAGCCCAAGAGGGCTGCTCAAAAACATGAAACAAATGAAATGTAATAATAGCCAGGGTGTGGCTGCCATGAAAGAACAGAATATGGAGAGTGGGAACAAAAATATACAGCGTGAAATATAACAGAAAAGCTAATATGAGGTGAGGTAAAATAATAAAATGGGATGGAACGGAAGGCAAGGAAGTGGCTGATGTTGGCCGAGGCAAGACGGGGAAGAGTGGCCAAAACAGAGTTGATGTTCCCGGTAAAAGCCTCCTGGCCTGCCTGTCTTCGTCACTTCCAATACTATGGAAGAGAAATGGGGAGGAGAGATGCCTTGGGCACGACAGGAGACGGGGGGGTTGAGAGTTTCGCTGAGGTTGGTGTGAAAGGTGGGCTAGCCTGTGGATTTTCTCCACGCAATACGTCCCTCCTTCAGAAAACCAAAAATCACAATTGCATAGTATATCAATGATAAAATCATTTGAAGCAATGTGATGATTTAAAGCAGCGTTCTAGTGACTGCTTGACTCTGGTCTAAACCCACTCGCCTACGAGTGAAGGAGGGAAATATTGGTGGAAAAATACCATTACCCCCAGGCCAGAGTGTGGCCAGACTATTTGTAAAACCTCGTTATGGCACCAGTTAGAGCCTACAGACTCTCACAGCTGACTCAGCATTGGGTTGAATAGTTTTTGTCCTATCGCAGCCGAGTGGATCAAAACAAGTTTCCAGGAGTCATTAGAATGTTGGTTCAACACCCCCCAACGTATTGCTCCAAATGAATTTCTCATAGATATATCACGCCATTGTGGTTTCGTTGTGAATATAATAGTTTTATAACATATTCTTCTCCCTGTCTTCATTATCTTTTCTGGTTGCAAAAGATGTTACTGAAGTCGAACTCATGTGGACAAATGCGTTCACTTTGTTCATAATCAATCAGTTTGAATTTTAAAAATACATAGTTCACATACTTTACATAAATTAACACACATTACTTATCCTTGAATGTAGTGATAGCGAATAGCTGTCTGCCATAGGCAATGAAGCAGGCTGATGACGTAAACATTGATGTATAAATAAAACTGTTTTTATGTTGAATTGATTTGATGTTGGGATTGAAGTTGCATCATGACAGCTGCAACATACACGTCACATGTTCACAGAACCAACATGCCCACAACATATTTGTCGTTTTACTTCTAAAATTGGCCCAAGAATATAAAATTATATTCTTGAGCCAATTCTCACATTTTATGCAGAGTCGTCACTGAGTATATTAAATTCGTAATTAAAGCGTATTATGCATATCTTCCTTAAGCAGCGGAGTCAGAGCTCTTGATGCTTTCAACTGTGAAATTTAAATTTCATTCTCTCCCCCCTCTCCTCTCCCTCTCTATCTCTTCCATTGTTCCAGCCTTCTAATAAACTCTTGTAAAATTTCTCGCTTTTCATTTTCTAGATATATACATTTCTTAATGCTTTAATATGTCTAGAGACAGAGAACTTTTGTGAAGTCAAGACGACTACATTCTTTTTAATTGTTTCATTTTCAGGTCCAGCTTTAAGTCGAGAAAAACAAATATGCAATACAAACAAATATCTGCAAACACTGTAAAAGCATGGCAAGGAGATGGAGAAATTTAGACGATTATTAACATACCCAATTAGGATAAAAATAAAGTTTAATTACTTTGAAAATGCTATATCTCTGGAACCAGAAACGCTTTTCAGTTAAATTGGTTTCTTAATTGTAGTTTCAAATAAATATTATTTTAAATTTTAAAGTGGTATTTCTATAAAAAAAATTACATTAACCCCAAAACTATGTGGTTGAAGAACTTGAAATCGAGTAATAGATCTTTATTACCATAGTGGGACATAGCTAGCTGTATGAACTGGTGCTCCATAGGCTAGATTTTATCTAACAATGTGAATGTACTCATTCCATTAGTCCTCTGCAGTGTCAGCTTTTTATCGATCTCAGGTGCTCCTCCTTTCACTAAATGACTAGAAGAACTGTTCTTCAGTAATATCTCTGGTCCACTTTAGAACATAAAGTTATAACTCTTGAGTTATATTCACTCAAACTCATGGCCTTCGCTTGAAACAATCCATCGATCCCACATCTTAGGTTATACTGCAATCGGTTCCACAAATCAACAATCCTATTTTCAGACCAGTATTTACCCAGATATTTCCTAAATATAAGCTTGTCCAATCGATTTCCATTGTATTGTTTGTATAAATATATATTACCTTATAAATATAACCCTCTTGTTACGCCTTTCATCCACTTGTACAATTCAGTCACCTTACCCATAACTCTTCGCTTTTCTAGAGAATGAACATCATACTTTCTCGATTTTTCTTCAGATGGAAGGTTTCTAATTCCTAGGATTAACTGTGTCATCTATCCTTGAATGCGTTCAAGGGCAGTTCTGGACAAATGGTTTCGTTCTTGGTTGATCGGCCAGTGGAGCGAGGCCACGACCGTGGGATTAAGCCTGAAACCCTTGAAGGCAGAATCCCGTTTGGAGAAACAACATCTATTCCTTAGTATTGCGACCCAAATTTAAATGCAAAATGTAAACAGTGCCTAAGATACAGCTGAAGAAAAATATCGCTAACGTTTCTAAAAACAAGTCCCAATATGCACTTTCCCATATTCCGAACATTTAGGCACTGATTTTTTGGCTTTAAATTTCTACTAATCATGACCCAATTTTTTTTCGCTGCTCGATTCCTGGACCTCATCAGTTTCTTAACCTCTTTTTAGGATTACAAAGCCAGGTTCTCGCGGGAGAATTATCCTAGTTCAGAAGTAAAAACTTTTTCTTCTCTACCTTGATGCCGATCACAGCGAATTTACCACTCACACATTCATCCCCTAAGTCTCTGTAACTGTTAAGTCTAATAGATTTTTATAACTCTATCGCTTCATGTTCTGCTCCTAATGGAACCTTTTGTCTCGCAATGACTTTTATTTTTAGAATATTTTCTTTGCATTTTTAATATATTGACAGCAACAATTGGATAAATTATAGGACATTGGCTTTCCTGGTTTTAGTTAAGATGCATTATAAACATTTTGGAGAACATTAATTATATGTAACCAAAAAAGTCTTGCATATTGGCCCACAGTTAATCTTACGAAACCCACAGTGTTCTGACAGATCAAAAAACGTAACAGCAACACAAATCAAATCCATTCCTAACACACACAAAAAATAAAGACAATGCAACCACTCCTGTTCCTGGCTACTTTCTCTACTTTCTCATCCTCGTATCATACATAATACAAAGCAATGATTTTTCATTCCTCGTGGATATTAAAACCAACAAGAAAATTGCTTCAGTAGAAAAGACTTAAAAGCTAAAGGCTTTCAGTGGACAAAGGAAAAAATGATTGTGATCAGATACAAATTTAAACTTCTTACATTTAGACAAAACTACGAACAATTTGTTTAGTGGATATATGGCGTAATCAGATCCTCTCATAGATTGAAAACAACGTGTAAAGGATCTAAGAGCAATATCTTACACAATGCATCAGCTAGAAAATTAGAGAGACGAATTTGAGAGCCTTCTAAACGAGAGATGTCACTCAACCAGTATCACAGAAAAAATTGGATTTCTGCTCAGTACTCTCTTTCTCTTTCTAATCAGGGAATATATTTTGAATAGAAAGTAGAGATCCTATACTGAGCTCAAATATTAATACACTTTAACATGTTGGAAACGTCTCTAAACTAAAACGTCTCTGGAAAGGCAACAGAAAATGCAGCAAAATCTATACATGGAAGATATTTTAGTTTCAGTGCCCTAACAAGCATCATCAAATTACTTACTATATTGAATGCTGTGATACGTGTAAATCTGAATCTCGCGAATGAAGAAGAGCTGTAAACACAATAAGAAACCTCAATTCATAACTAAATAACTCGATATTGAAACCAATGAATATTAGTGTCCTTCTACTACCAGGTATAATATTGATGGAGTATTTTTTTTATTTTTTGTTTTTTACCTCATGTGGGAATGGAAAGGATGGAAGCAGGAAGTGCCACGTCAACCATGCGCTGTCAGGAACATCGTAACAAATTATGTAATTAGCAGAAAAGTTTGGTCCCAGGCGGAATTGCGTGAGCAGAACTCTGTAACCTAGCAGAGGTAAGCTCTCTTCCAATATTTGTTATAGGTGTCTGATTCTTTATAAATTCTTCCACATTTACTAAATTAAATTTTTCCAGCGTTCCTGCCCCCTAGTCAATCTTTCCAACTTCGTCGATTTATCAGCCTCTGTCTGACGGATTTATACGTCAGTTTGTCGGTGTATGTTAGTCTGCATGCGTATTCCTGTCAATCTGCACGTGTAACCCGATCACTCTAAACGTGTCTGTCAATCTGTAACCCTGTCAATCTGCACGTCCATTTCTGTCAATCACTTTATGTCTTTCTCTAACAGATAATATCCTTCCTCTTCGCCCCAATTCTCTTTACCTTCTCTCAAACATCCCCTTTCTCTCATTTTCTTTCTCTACCATCTTCCTCTTGTCCATCTTCTCTCAGTCACACTTTAACTTAAGAAATATAATAATTTAATACACTCCCCGCAGAGGAAGCTTAGTGCGAGATAAATATAATTGTCCTTATGCCCACAGCTCCCGTGTTATTTTGTCTCGGATGAAATTTAGCCAGAATGAAAAAGGAAGGAGAGGTAATTAGTGCGAGGCTCCTGAAGACTGGAGGAGCGTAGGTGTGGGGTGTACTTCATCTTTGTTATCATACTTGCCTTTAAATTTGTACTTTAATGTTGACTTTTCCCTGTGTGCCGGAGCGTCCGAGCACGTCTATGTGTTCACCATGAAGTGCGCTCAAGACGCAAAATGGGGATGAAGAGAAATAGGTTAGATTATAAATTTGGAAAAAACTGGCTACTGAGGGTTTAGGTATATATATATATATTATATATTATATACATATATTAGTTATATATATATATATATATATATATATATATATATATATATATATATATATATATATATATATATATATATATATATATAAACATATATATATAATCACGTGTTTATTTTCGTGATATACACACACACATATATATATATATATATATATATATATATATATATATATATATATATATATATATATATATATATATATATATATATATATATATATAAACAAATGCAATTGTATTTTAGAAGTAACCAGTTATTGATATTTCTGTTTAATGTGTTCATATTGAATGCGAGTTTAATTAATTTTACTAGAACAGTTAGATGACTAGAAGAGAGTGATCAGAACAGGGGGAAGGTAGAGGGAGGGATGTATTAAAGAGAACGGAGGAGAGAGGGGGAATGGGAGGGGGGGTATTCCCGGTGGGAAAGGTAACTCTAGTAATACGTAGGTAAAATAATGCATAACTAAATTAGCAATATTATAAATTTGTTCATTTCATTTAAAGCTAATAAAAGTTTGGCAATATATATCTCCATCATTAAGGCCAAAATTAATAATAAATATTACCGGTTAACAAGATTCAAAATAATCTTATTGTAAAATGTAATTGTAATAATATATCAATTTATTATTAAAAACACAAGTACGAACAAGCAAAAACAAAAAATATATAAAACTTTTTAATTATAAAGACAGCATTCAATAACTTTTCATAACGACCCTTTTACATCTTTTGTAAACAGTGGATTTGAAGACATTGAGGTTAATATTTTCCTTACTTATTGTGAAACTTTTCTAAAATGTTTAGGTTCAGTATATGGGGAGTAGCACTCAGTACACAGTTGTCGCAGTGTGAATTGGTTGTGAACTGTGCAAGAATATTCCTTGATTGTGAAGTATGGATCTTGGTCCCACTACTCACCACTAACTACACTAACGTCACCACCCACAACTAACGGTACCTCCCACTGCATTTACTCGTGAGAGGTTACCTACTAAACTGCAGGGAGTATGCACACGCTCAAGTGAATGCATCCTGCACTGCACCAGTCGCCTCTAACTTTGTAATTATCTTCAAACTAGTTGCATGCTCACTAAGCAGATGCATAGCCATGTAAATTGCAGGACTCCAGTAGATAGTTGCAGGCACCCAGCCCCCCATGCACCGGCCTTATCTTAATTATTGAACCCAAGGTGCGACAGAATAAGATCAGCCTGAACACTGAGAGCTTACAGTGCTTGGGGAGTCTAGTCCAAACTCGGAATTTATAATTAAACCGTGATGGTGATCCCTTGCAATCAGAGACAGACAAGTTAACATAACTCAACCCTAAACAACATTAAATTTGTGTTATTGGTTTGTGTGGGATTATCACAATTAGTTATTAGTGTACAAATATTGACGAGGGAAAGCCGGAGGAGAAAGAGCGCAAGAGAGAGATTGCCAGTGAGGGAGAGAGCGCCAGTGAGGGAGAGAGTGCGATTGAGGGAGAGAGCGCAAGTGAAGGACAGACCGCGAGTGAGGGAAAGAGCTCGAAAGGGAGAGAAGAAGAAAGAGAGCAGAAGCGGGAACGATAAAAGAAGAAAGCGAGAATGAGGGACAGGGCAAGCAGGAGTGACCGCAACAAACAAAGCACGCGAGGAAGCGAGACCAATAAAAGTTAAGTGTAATGGAGCATAAATCAATAAAAATCAATTAAATATTTATATTCCCCCTGAAGAGTGTATTTGCATGGAATGGAAATTTTGATATATATATATATATATATATATATATATATATATATATATATATATATATATATATATATATATATATATATATATGTCGTACCTAGTAGCCAGAACGCACTTCTCAGCCTACTATACAAGGCCGAATTTGCCTAATATATATATATATATATATATATATTTCCATATATATATATATATATTAGAGAATATGTTTGTTCGAAGTTGGAGGTTGGAGGCCACACACTTGGAGCTAGCCTCACTTAAATTGGCAGAGGGAGTGGTCTGGAAATAGGCGGGTCGGGGTTGCCATAATTGAAAAGGGAACAGCGAGCCCGGTTCACATTCAGACCCCCACGACGATTTGTGGCCAGTGCCAAAAAGCGTCGTAGGAGGGGGGGGGAGAGGCCTACACAGCTTTGGAGCTATGTAGACGCCCACGTAGAATAATGAAGGTACAAAAGACCCCTTTTGTAGCTTCATTAGTCTTCTAGAAAACATTTAGCTGTGTAGCGACTAGCTACACAGCTACATATTTCCAAAACAAACTTTAAAAAACTTATAGTAAATAATATGCATCATTATTCTCTGATTTCTGGAAATATTAACATAAATTTCCTGCTGTCAATAATTTTCCCGTACACACAGAAATCACAAAAGCGTGATGCATCAAATGAACAAATCCACAAGAGCTGTGATGAGGGTTCGAACTTATGCCCGGGATGATCCCAGACGCTGCCTAAGACAAAGATCCCAGAAGAAGGCAGCGTCTGGGATCATCCCAGGCGTAAGTTCGAGCCCTCATAACGGCCCTTGTGGATTTGTTCATTTTCCCGTAATTATTCAATCGTCTGTACAGACGATTCTCCCACAGATTCAAAGGTTTGTCAAGCCATTATCAGAGTAAGGGGTAACTTTTTTTTTCAGTATTTCATATCATTAAGCTCCTCTCAGTAGCGGCCACCAGCATTAGACCAATAATTTTTTTATGAGAGACAGAGAGGGGGGGACAGGCACAGAGACAGTCATGAATAGATAACGGATTGATAAATACATAGCTGGATAGATGACGCACAGATGGAATGACAGAAAATGGATATGTGGATGGATGGAGAGACCCGGGCATCGCTGGATACCCCCCCCCCCCTAGTGTGTATATATGATGAATTAACGTAGCCAATTCGCCTGTCTACAATATGACAATTGTTTATCGATTCTGCCTAACTTAAGATAATAAAGACCGATATCAATTATACGTATTTTATTAAATACGTATAATCATATTTATTAAAATACTCGCAAAGATACTTCAAGAATAGTTCTTCCTAATGGTGTGACAGGTGCGCTAGGTGTGGGAGACTGCAACAAGGCTACAAGGTACAGCGAATCAGAACATCCCCCCCCCCCCCAAACCCTCGATACAATAACCCTCTCCCGAAAAAAATACCAGATTTATTGGCTTAACATGACGGAGGAACGTTCCATCTTGGTGTAGTAATATTTGCAGCAAATTTCCCCGAAGCATTCTTTGTCGGAACTATGAGAACTTCAGCACCTGGTTGTCTCTCCCGCCACCTGTGTATTGATTCCTTTCTTTGTTTATCCATTGATTTAAACGCAGAATTCTCTGTCTAATTTTGATATTTCTAATCTGTATTAAAAACTTTTCCACTCTGTAACGTTTCGGTTATTAGAATCGAAACAATATATTGCATACGTCTAACAGTCTGCTGACTTTTATGTTCAATCCATACGACTGTATTGAAACGGAATATTACGGTAATATTACAATTTTATCTTCTAAGCTTCTCATTTCACCAGTTTCTTTCCTTTCCTGACTGACTGTATTCTCTATTGTAATTGAATAAATCACTTTTAGTAAAATGCTTTTTCCAGGAATATTTGATGAGTGACTATTTCCAAAACTTGAACATTCGTATTTCAAACAATTTCCTTTTCTCTCTCCTCCATAACTTTTGTTTGGTCCAAATTCATTTTTAACATTCGTCAGCCACAAACGTAAATTTTGTTATTATTTTACCAATTTTTTTCCACTTTGTTAAAACAAATTGTATCATCTGTACACATTCTGACATACTTCTGTTATCTGTTATATATATATATATATATATATATATATATATATATATATATATATATATATATATATATATATATATATATATATATATATATATATATATATATATATATATCCAAAACGTCGAGGAGTTCAAGGAACATTATAAACAACTGTGACTCTACGCGGGAATAAAAGTCCTCTCTTATTGTTGCTGCAAAGAAACACAAACTGTTTTGTGAAGAAGGCCAACAAAGACGACCATTATGCCGACCTCACCTTTGTTCCAAACCCGGCTCACGTATTCAACTTCTTCCTCAGCTCTGCTTCCTCCCTGCTTACTGCCTGTTCGTGTCTAGCTCTACTGTTTCTCACTTATTTCTGTCTTTCCTTCACTCTCATCCTTGCTCTATCTTCCTTCTACTCTCCCTCAGTCTCTCGCTCTCTCTCTCTCTCTTTCTCTCGGTCCTACGAAGCCACACCTGCTTCTGCAATTAAGAGCAATAATGGATTTTAAAGTACTCAGACTTTATTGCCAGGATGTTTCTAACTTCGACAATAAAAATCATTTACTGAGAAAAACCTGGTTCAGAATTACAGATGAAAGGCTTAATTGCCGGATATATACATGACTTAAAACTTGTAATGATTATGAGTCAAACTATGAAACTAGCATAAACTAACCTACTTATTCACATTTCGTAGATAAGTCTCAAAGCACACGTACCGCCATTTGGCCATCTTAAGTAGACGGAAACATTTTGTTTCAGACGAAAGAGAGAGGAGAAGTCCTGCTGGTAATCTGTATGTCGCAATGGGCTGGGCTGGATTAAGTCCGGCCAGAGTACATTAAATGTTTTTATGGTGTTCTCGGTTCCCGCTCAAAAACCATGTCAGGACGCGTCCCCTGTGGCGAGGGGGCGGGTGGCCGGGCGGGAGGGGGGGGGAGGGCTGGCAGCACACAAAAATGTGAGGGGTGAGAGAGCAAGAGACAGAGTGAGTGAGAGAGAAAGAACATGATAACGATAGATGAGCATGCAACGTGGTAAAGAAATTTTCAGATTATTATATAGTTCCAGAAAAGTGAAAAACGAATACACACATAAAATAATGTACAACATTTTTAATGATAAATTGACAGTTGAACCTATCACCACGCAATTGATGCTCTGTAAAATTTTGGTCTTTACAATTTTATTGTTATTAATATATGCTAATATATGCATGTTCTCGTGTAGCAGTTGGTTAAAAATGAGCGAAATATTAATGTGTTTTTGTTTATTTACTAAGTGAAAATGTTATATTTATGAAACAACAAATTCACTAAAGTCCTATTTCAGTAAGAGGACCGGTAACAAGCCAAGACAAATGCTAACAATACGTTGTAAATGTTTCATGACTTTTCAGGTGAAGACTAAAAGATTAAATTACTGAGTTATCAGCTCTTCCAGATCATAAACAAGTTAAGATGCCAATCTTTACTTGGTTTAGGAATTGACCTTCATAAATTTTGCTGAAGGTACTTTATAGTCATACTGGCTTAGCGTCTTCTTCTGGTAATTACCTTACCTAGCTTTAGGTACCCTAATACAGGTTACGGAAAATTGCAAAGAACGTATTGGTTCTTTGTAATAATAATAAGGCTCTCTGTTCTGAGCTAGACTGAACTCATTTCAGTCCAGCTACTGATGAAGGCCTGATGGTCAAAAACGCGTTTCAGCATTCTTTTATTTTTCAATGTGCTTTTTCCACATTATATATAAACATATATAATTTTTTTAAGATAATTCAGTTAGGTTTCATTAGCTGACAAAAAATATCCCGTAAATAACTTTTTTGCATTACACTTTAAAATAATTGAAGCTCAACTGCGAGTTAAAGTTGAAGATGCATATCGAAACACCAGTAAATCACTCACGCGTGAAGGCATGCAAATCTACCGACCAACGATTTAGGCCCCAAGCCTAAAATCTATCAGTTGGAGCTGATAGATCCAGAGATTATTTCTAGGGACGATGGTCGAAAACTGAGAGGCTGAGGGTGTGATATATTCCTCCTCTCTCAGCACAATTTTCCTGTCTCTTCCTTTCCCTCACATTCTCATTAAATTCTGCCATCTCTCCTTCCCTCCCTCACACCCACCACTACGCTTCCAGATGGATTAGGATGAGGACCCATTAAGTCATTTTGGAGATAATGAGCGGAATCTCCTCGATAAATCACTGCAGAATAACCCAGGTCACTTAAGAGGGTCGGAGGAAAACTTTAGTTCCGGGTTACACCTCTCTTGCCTCATTTTTCCAATATGCAGATGAGTTCATTAGTTTTAAGTAACAATACCTGGATACTGAACCATGGAGAAATATTTGAGCTTTGTCATCTCTCTCATACTCTATTCCACATCCTCTTATATTTTCTTGGTGCAATTATATCGTTACCTATGCCCCTCGCTACAATATTATTGTTGCCCCTGACGCTCTATACGATACTATTGTTGCTCACGACGCTCTCTACGATAATATCGTTACCCAGGACGCCCTCCACGATATTATCACGAGTTCCTGAGTTTATTAAAGAAAAAGACTTCATACGTTCCAATGCGATTATCTTCTGTATTTTCTTCTCCGTTCATGTTTAATATTGCATGATTCAACACTCCTGGCTAGTGTATAATTCCACATTACTGGCTAGTGTATGATTTCACACTACTGGCTAGTGTATGATTTCACATTCCTAGCTAGTGTATAATACCTTACTCCTGACTAGTGTTGTAAGCTGTTTCATGCCAACCACATGCTCACCTTCAACTGATGAATAAGGCAAAAATGTATCTTACATCATACCGTTGAAACTATTTCATGCACATATCTCTCCCCACCCTACCCTTACTTCTCCTTTTCTTCTTACCCAACTTGTCTTCCATTTCTTACCTCTTCTCACTTTACCTTCCCTCCCTTCTGTAACGATTCACAAGTCTCACACTATGCCAAATACAGTCATTCGTAAATTATAACGCACCAATGTTTTCTATTGTTTACGTTACTGCGGTACAGGGTGATGTAGAGAGGTGCGAATTGAACTAATGAAGGGTTCAAAACCAGTCCACTATCAAAGCAATGGGTCACTGGGTTTACAGCGAATAAATCAAATACTGACTAGTTAAAATATGTTCAAAGCTATGGTTTCAAGTGGGCTTCGATCATTTACAGCCTATATGGTAACGAAAGGTAATTGTCTGGAGAAAACGTCAAGCTAGTACGACTATATATCACTAAAGGAGGAATACGATAACAAGGATCTGGGATAGGATGTACAGAAAGAACATTGCCCAACCACTTAAGCCGTCAGGGATCGAACATCGACTTGCAGGATGCGAGGCTGTCGATGTACCAACCAGCCCAAGTGGTTGGATACAGCCTTTATTGTAAGCACTACCTACCTTAACGTAACTAAAAGTACATATTACTAACTATGCATAAATCCCCAAAATGTAATAATATTTATATATACTTGAGAAAAAGTTACAATTGTGAATGATTCAGCCTGTTGTGTGTTCTGCACGTTATATACTGAATTAATAAAACCTACATAAATGGGCATTTGATTTATATCTCATACTGGAGGACAGGATGAATGAGAAAGTGTTCAAGAAAGGTACTTATGTAATCCATTGTTCGGGAAGTGGACAGAGGTTGCTTAATTAACGAGTGTTTGGTCACATAACGGGCAATGAAACCTGTTGTTTATGTAACGTGTTGCGATTCGCGCATCCTCTGGGTTTTCCTATCTCATCCTGTCCTCAGGGTTTGTTCATCCTATCCAGTGACCGACCACAAAGACGCAATTATCAATTTTAAAACGTTGTTCCTTCAAAATAGTTATATTCTCAAATATAAATTAATATTATTATATATTAGCATATAGTGTATATACAGATATCGGTTAGGTTAGGTGTTTAGGTTCTGTTGGTAGTTATTTTTATTTATAGCACGTCGGTGAAAAACTTACAAACTTGAGTTGACCAAACCACACACTAGAAAGTGAAGAGACGACGACGTTTCGGTCCGTCCTGGGCCATTCTCAAGTCGATTGTTGACTTGAGAATGGTCCAGGACGGACCGAAACGTCGTTGTTCCTTCACTTTCTAGTGTGTGGTTTGGTCAACATTTTTCAGCAACGTTATTGTGTATCCCCGCCTGATTACAAAGTTGAGATTCGAATAGAAATTGTCAATGAAACACTGTACGAGAGTTGGTTTATCATCAGTTGTGAGTCGCGTGTAAAACGTTTCTCATTCATGAACAGGAGGTTTGGCTGCAGTATGCAATGAACATTTGGTATTTTTTTAGGTGGACGGGCTGTGTTGATGAGGAAGGTCTAGGTTGATGAGGACGGGCTGTGTTGATGAGGAAGGTCTAGGTTGATGGGGACGGGCTGTGTTGATGAGGAAGGTCTAGGTTGATGAGGACGGGCTGTGTTGATGAGGAAGGTCTAGGTTGATGAGGACGGGCTGTGTTGATGAGAAAGGTCTAGGTTGATGAAGACGGGCTGTGTTGATGAGGACAGAGTGGGTTGATGAGGACGGGTTGCCTACTATCAAGCACTGGTTCAAATGTTCGGAAAACGTTCAAAGATGCTGGAGCGGTCACGAACCCGGGGTGTAAAGCCACCATGAACAGCTTTCCTGAGGGAATGTACCCTTCCAATCAACTAATAATTATGATAGACGTTCGAGATTCCAGAAATTCACGTTTCTTTTATGATATTAAACGAGACCAGTAAGAAAATATTTCAACTGGCCAATGGGATCGAACGTGCCTCAATATTTTCCTATAAACAAATCATGTCTTGTAACTGTGCGTTACAGCAACATCACCGTGCGAGTCTAATGAGTTTATGTAACTGTAATTCTCTGTAGGTGTGCTTTGGCTGCGAACTAACGATCTCTCATAGAAAGCAGTAGTTTATTGTCCTAACTTCTGGCTGAGTATGGACTGCCACTATGGCTGGCACTTGTCAATTGTGTGTGAAGAACGCGAATCATTTTACCGTGCAATACACCGTTGCAAGATGAAGCGAGAGAAACAGAAATGTGCACATTTAGGCTGCAACAAAGATCAGGAGAAAAAAAATGCTCGAGTGACTTATTTACCTTGAAAGGTGGAACCAGCACTATCAAGGCCAGACAAACTATCTTGTGAATTCATCGTTGGGCGTAATTTAGTGTGTGTGTTCTACGCCTCGGTCCGTTTGGCAGCGTCCTCTTAGCATGGTTCGCTTAGCAGGATGTGCATACAAACTCTGCAGTATTTAGCGAGTACAGACTAAAGCTCAATAATTAAAAACAGAACAGCCAAAGTATGTAAAAGTGCCATGATACAGTATTACGTCCATGAGCTTCAAGATTGATTTTGCTCAAGTTTTATACGTAGTTAATTCATCATATGTTGTTAATACCGTATGCGTAGTTCATCGTCACATTGACTTCAGGTAATGAAGAATGAAATTAAAATAACAACATACAATAATATACAAACATTTCCAAATATTTGTGTATACTCAGTGAAAAAAATAGCAAGACTTTCTCCATGCCTTCACTGTTATTTCAAACGATTAACAAAATTAATATAATTAGTATGATGTATTAATAAATGCCTGAATGCTCTGTAATCCAATTTTAATCATTGATACAGTTTAAATAATACGAAAAAATACAGTGCTCTACACTTCACGTTAAAACCCCTACACAATAATATTCAACAATGTTTTATTAAATAGTTAAATCTTGTGCTTCCTTCCCAACTACACACGGCAATAAAGAAATTCATGCAAGACGTTGCATTCCACAAATTAGAAATGAGCAAGAAATTTTAGCATATGTTACTCTTGCCATCGACAGCTCAAACAATAAATGCCAGGAGAGAGAAAATTCATGCCTATTTACCGTTTTCTCCTGTAAGTTTTTTTTTTTCGAGGTCTTTTTTTTTTTGGCAGTGGAACCGTTTCCGAGGCCGCTAGGGACGTTAGGGCAGTGTGGAACAATTTTTGATACCACACAGGATGTTTGGGACAGTTTCTGAAGCCACATAGGATGTTTCAAGCAGTGTGGCACAGTTTCTGAAACCAAAACGATGTTTCTGGCCGTGAAGAACAGTGAATAATTCTGATAATTCTTTGAAGTTACAAAACTTATTTTTATTGTCTTTCAAATAAACCTCTATTATTTATGATGGATCGTAATTAAAATTGAGTTCTCATTATTTTTAAGAGCAACAAAAAGGAAATAAATTACTATTATCAGTAGTCACTGTAGTACTATTATTGCTATTATTACTACAATATATTCCTAGCATGCGTTGTCAGCTATTAACATTTCATACCACTTTTGAGTGACACTTAATACCATGCCTCTTGTTCCTGTCAGAATTACGTTAAAAGAATTATTTAAGTTCAAAGTGATTTTGTATGTGTCTACTTTGATACCCCAATTTGATAATACATTTAATATTTTGTCCGATATAAAGTGCTACGTTTCCCCTCTGAATAATTCATCTTTCGCCCATTTCTATAAAGGGCGATTGACTGGCAGATGAAGATTAATATACAGGGTTCTGAGTTATCGAAGTTCCAATACATGTTATCCCAAGCAGAAATCTCGAGTAGTGTTTTGTTTACTGATATTCGCTCTAAGCTTGCAAATGCAATAATTCCGTTGCATCAGTCAACAACACGCTCACAACATTTTTACGAATCTCCCAGCATGCATTGTCACGCAATTTTATTCACAATGTTTCTTTATAACTATTATTATTATTATTTAAGATAAAAACCCACACTTGTGGGTTTTTCAAATTGTGAAATTTATGTAAGGAATTTACAACAAGTATCGCACTCTCCTGAGTGATTTGTCAAGGTCTGAGTGTGTGATTAGGACGAGACTTACATCTCAACGTCTAATCAAACGTTGCTGAGACGTTGAGATGTAAGTCTCGTCCTAATCACACACTCAGACCTTGACAAAGCACTCAGGAGAGTGCGAAAGACTTCGTGTAAATTCCTTACATAAATTTCACAAATACACAAGAGTAGGTTTTTATCCTTTGTTATTATGTCTGTGAGAAGACATTATCATCACTTATTTTTATTATTATTATTATTATTATTAATATAATTAATTTTAAGTTTTTGATCATCATCATCATAACTAATTACGTATTTTAGGAGATATTGATCCTTTTTCAGGAACAATCACCTATATATATAATTCAGACTTAATATACTTAAACGGTACACATTATTTTGTTGCATAAACTGTGCCAAGATTATATTTGCAGTCGCCCGTAAGGAACTATGAACTTCCAAAAGAACCCAAGACTTTTCGGTCTTCATCAGATCATCAAAGTTGATATTAAAATCTTTGGAGGCAAAAAAAGCTGACACGAATACCGGCGCATTAAAGTAACATCAAGGGAGAATAACTTCAGGCTTTTGAAACGAAAGATTTTTAGGATAGAGTGGAGGGAGGGAGGGGGGGGGGGTTAATGTTATTATATTCCAGCGTTAAGAAGTGCTGCGTTAATTTACAAAAAAAAAGTGCTGCATTATGTCACAGAAAAGTGCTACATTGAGAGATGTAAAATGGAAAGAAGTGTTTCGTTGAGAAACTCTAAGTGCAGTTAAGTGTTACATTGAAATACAGATAATTGGTGCGTTGAGAGATGCAAGATGAAGAGACATCTTGCAATAGTTAGGACATATTCGTTGAGAAACGGGATGTTCTAATTATTGCTAGGATGGGAATATTCCCACCTAATTGTTACAATAGATCTTACTGGCTGGCCTTACAATAGATCACCCAAGGTAAGAAAAACACGTCACCAAATTTTCAAAAAAATCGCCCTACTCATAACGGCCCCATACAATGCATTACATGAAAACTATTTATATCCTTTACAACCCGGACGGGAACACATCTGCAACTGGTTCTGCCCAAGACGCTGCTTCGATATTAACAAATCAAATCACATTATTTATTGCAAGACTAGGCCTATGCAATTAATTTTTAATATCTAATTAACAACCTAATCAACACAACATGGTAATTAGCTCTAGTTTAATTTATATCTATCTTCCTTACATTATCGACTTAGCACTCAAGTATATAAAGTTCCAAGTTAGGAAGAATGTTTATTATTCAAATTGAGTAAGTTGCATATATCAACTATTTGTGTGTATTCTTTCTGTACAGTTTCTTTATAACATCCTGAAAAATTTGTCATGCAGTTAGATTAAGCTGCTTTACTAAATGCATAGATTAACTTAATTCTACCATTTTTTTTTATCTAACATATGGGAATGGGGAATAGGGACCGGGTACTCCTCTTCTAGTAGACAATGATAAAACTAAATCAGTTAACGAAATAATTGACGTTCTAGACATTCCAGTACGTTCTAGACATTATCAAGTCGTGTAATGGAAAAAGAACAGGACAGAAAATATATTTATATAGATGAAACGCTAGTAGGTAAAGGAGTAAAGTCAGAAGTAAAAGAATAGGTGGAAGGGTTTGAGTAAGGGAATATGGTTAAGTACAAAAATAGATTTGAAGCATATGGATATATGGAAATAAAGAACAAGTATGTGGAACAAGATATAAATATAAAAATAAGGTATGAATAAGAACAAAATGAAGGAAAACATTTTTTAAATTTGTTTTATTTTTTTATATGTTAAGATTTGTGGGTTGGATGTCTACTTTTCAGCCACATTATTATGACTTATAGTCTGCATCAGTTAATAACTTTATTACAGTCGCTGATAGAATTTGATTTCCTCTGTGTAAGACAAGAAAGCGAGATAATACACACAAGTCAGCGTTGGAAAATTTCCGATGCTTTCATGTATCATTCAAATTCTAAACGAAGCACGAAACCACTCATTTATAATCTGCATAAAGGATGTTAGATGCAGATCTCCGAGACGGCAATCCTAATCACGTCGAAAATGAGGCTCGTTTAAAGGGAAAATTGAGCAATATCATTCGGACTTAAACGTACCCAGCGTGGAACGTGTCCCGGCCACTGAGAACGTACTCTAGCCAAAATGTTCCTACTGCCACAATATTTGCTAGTTAGAAATGCCGTAATGTTTCATAACGATTCATACGTGATCACGAGAAAGAAAAGTTTATTTACAGATAAGATTTTGAATGCAGAATTTTTAATTTTTAATTATATATATATATATATATATATATATATATATATATATATATATATATATATATATATATATATATATATATATATATATATATATATATATATAATTATAATTATAATCTTGCTTATTTATCATTTTTTCCAACGTACACTGTTTTATTTACATTTTGCAACATTGCGATACAGATATATTTCACTGATGCTGAGATCCTGTCTGGATCTAAAACTTTCATCTCGAGCTCCTCTCTAGTTGTCTCCTTTCTTGTTCCCACGACACTTGCGAAACATGAGGACTGAACCATTGCATTAACTATTTGGAGGATGCAAATACGAGTCAATCGAACTATGCTCGACCCTTGGTTTGAACCCCCCACCCGCACACCTGCCATCTCCTCCCCCCACCCCCCATCACATACACACACACACAGATAAAGATGGGAAAGACAGGGGACGAGAAGGCATATACACCATGCTGTGTAGTTGTATTGTAGACGCAGCTACAAGAATAAGAAGAGAAGGATCTGGGAGTGGATATAATTCCGACACTCACACCGGAGGCACACGTAAACAGGATAACATCGGCAGCATCTGGGACGCTAGCAAATATAAGAACATCATTTAGGAACCTGAATCAGAGCTCCTTCAAAGAAATCTACACAACATTTGTTATCAACTAAATCTCACCACCCTAGAGGATAAGAGCAGAGGAGATATAATCACAACATTCAAAATACTGAGGGAATAGATAAAGTGGACCATGATATGCACTTCAGAATGTGATTAAGCAGGACAAGAGGACACAGGTGGAAGCTGGAAACGTAATTGTACCTTAAAAGACGTAAGGAAATACTCGACTCTGTGTGAGTAGATAAAAAGTGGAATGCTGTAAACGAAGTTGTAAAAACCACATCCATCCAAAACTGTCCTAAATCGACAAAGAATTTGAAAGTCAGAATAGTTAAATTAAAACACAACAGGTACAAGGCTACTAAGCGGGCATAAAGGACTTGAACTCACTTCCCCGTAGACACTGATAGGTGATGTGAGATGTGATAAGAAGATTAAATAGTGAATATGTGAATAATGAGGGAGTTAGGCGCTCCACTTAAACCCTATTACAGGTTCCCAAGGCCTGGCACACGACTGTGTGGTGGTGTTGGAGTGAGATGTGATGTGAAGATACATAATTTAAAAAATAAAAACGAAAAGAACAGCAATTAATAAGAGCGAGGAGAGGCAGGGTAATTATCAAGAGAAAGGAATAAGCCCTTACAACTATATAACACTTAGAAAGGATGAGGACAAGGATTTAGGACAGAACGGAGGGAAGAGATTGTGCCCAACCACTTAGACGGTCGGGGGAGAATGAGGAGACTGGAGGGTAGGGGTAAAGGGAATGAGGAGCAAGAGTATACACACACACACACAAAACTGTAGTGTGTGTGTGTTAGAAAGAAATATATGCAGTAGACATAATAGAGGAAACAAATAGATCAGTTAGAAAAGCGGGGTCCAAAAGCTAATAATAGCTCGAATCTGCAGGCAAAAATAGTAAATACACACACGCGCGCGCGCGCTCATGATGAAAATCCAGTCCACATTAACGCACATAAACAAAGCACCACGGACCCACGCAAAACTCCCCCAACGTCACTTACACTATGCGGGGGAAAACACTAAAATCATCCAATGAGGTGGAGATTTACACTGCGGGATTTTCCTTTCATGCGTTGTTGATGCTGGTTATTTGATTTATACGGAGGAAAGCCCACAAACCAATATGCTGAGAGGTGGGCTTAATCCGTAGCTTGTGTGGGCGATGGGAAGTCCACAGACCTTTATGTTGAGAGGTGTGTTTACATTGGGGCTTTTGTGGGTGAAGAAAGGTGTCATTGACCACGGGGCCTTGTGTGAGTAGAAAAAAATTGCTAAATATCAGATTTTGCACAAATCTGGTTTGGGAAAAAGAAGGAAACTGCACTAAACCCCGCTTACACAATTAAACCATTTACCACTGGAAAAACTATTAGCAATTATGGTTCGTGAAATGCAATGAATTCAAATTATATATATTCGTTTCAGTCATTTATTTGTCATTGCAACCAAACAGCGGAACAACTCTATCAAAATAAAAATTTGTTGTATTTGTGTTAATCGCAGCATTGAACAATTATTACTGTGTAGAACTACGATGCGTGCTGGAGAACAATGTGTCTAATGTTAACACCAGCACACAGCCCAGCATTAAATTGATAAAATAAAATAATAATTCAGTATGTCAATTATTGCATTATGAGAAGGGTGAGGAACGAGGGGAATGAGAAGGAGAAAAACGGGGAGGAAGAAAAGAATGTAGATCAAGATAATGACGAACAAGGGAATGAGTAGCAGGATAATGAGGCAGCAAGAAAATAAATAGGACGAGAATCAGGAGTACAAGACGAGTACGAGAATGAGGAACACGAGAAGGAAGAAGGAAAATAATTCGAGTAAGAACTGAAGTTTACAGGAGCTTAAATAACTTGCATGTTAACTATTTAGCTCATTTTGAGTTTATTAAAATTACTACGGCTTCTTTATAAACTTTTTAGTTAGAAGAGATATTACGCTCATCACTTTCCAAAATTATCTGTGATAAAGCATATATCAAGAGCAGCAAACGACGTCTTTTTGATCTCCGACATCTAGGTCACTGGCAGAGTAGCATTGAGTTCAGTAACCCAGCAGCATCGAGGTCAGTGACACAGCAATAACGAGGTCACTGGCAAGCAACTGCTTAATCACTTGCTAGTGTATTCACAACAGCTAGAAGTCTGGCATGAAAAACTGAAGTAAAGTCTTCAATAATGCATTTTACTCACAAGACAGCAGAATGACTCCCTGTTAAGCCAAGGATGGTCAGAAACTAGGTTATCAAAGATGATACAAATAACCATCAAACAAGCACAATCTCCTTGTCACCCAACATCTCCTTGTTTCCTTGTCTCTTTGTTCACCTTCAGCATTGTGTCGAATAGCTTGTGCTACCTCATCCCTTTGTGTGTATTTTACCTCAATAAACTTATTTCAATTTCAATTTCAATCTTGGAGTCACCAAATCATGCTGCCGCGTATAAGATCGAGTGTATACTCGGCATAGAATTCGGGCGTTAGTGCGGGAAATACAATGGATGATTACTGACGAGTACTTGGGTCGAGCGTCGTTAGTATATTGTCTAGCACTGGAGCCACTGACCCAATCACCGGCGGGAGCACTAATGGGTGCTGTCACCGATCACCTCTCATTGGCTACACGAGGTCACATGACTTGCGGGAGGGGGGAGGGGGATGACCACTGATGTGACATCAGAGCTTGAACAAATCCACAAGGGCCTTGATGAGGGTTCGAACCACTTTCCAAAATTATCTGGGATAAAGCAAGTATCAGGAGCAGCGTGTATTGAAGTAGAGGAAGAACATTTGGTTAACAGAGCCCGAGTGCATGAGGGAATTGTGTGAAACCCCAGTTGTGCTTCGGAGAAGCTTCGGAATCCTAGTGAGGACAATAGCACTCCAGGTTGTAATTCTTTTGACCATGTGGTGGTACAGTTGACTAAGGCGCGTTTGGGAACATCCCGAGCGTAGGTTCGAACCCTCATAGTCCTTGTGGATTTCTTCATTTGATATATCACACTATTGTGATTTCTGTGTTTATCAGAGCTTGACTGAGTGTCACATTTTATGGACAGAAATAGTCGAATTCAGATGAAGCCGATCATCGAACTCTTTACAACATTTTAGAGATTTGAATTTAAATTAAATGCTGATGGGTAGCATAGTATTAGCAAGGCTTTCAAAGACCGCTGAATAATATTGCTATGGTCAGTGGCATCGTAATACTCTAAACATAATATCTCTGCAAGAGCGGTGATGTCGTTGGACTGGGAGCCTGTCAGTCCCCTCTGGCTGGTCTGGAAGCCTGTCAGTCCCTTTTGATGGTCTGGGAGATCATGTCGCTACTACGTGTGTGTGTGTGAGTGTGTGATCCTGTCTTAATTCAGATAGGTCATCTGGCTGTTATGACGATGAAGGCTTACCCGGAAACTTGAGAACAGAGATGGGAGGATTAGCTGAATTGTAATGATCGAAGATTATTAAACAGAAAAAGACGACAGTGGGAAATGAGCAGCAAAACAAAAATACGTAACAAATAGAAATGTATCGTCCGCATCAATGTATCGAACGATGTAGAAATGTATCGTCTTAACAGCAACAGTCACCAACTAAAGCAACAAAAAATAAATAACAATAAAAAATACAAATGCGCACGATAAACAATAAACAGACAAAAATCCATAACAAAGTATTAAACGACGATTGTTTGCAGTACACAAAATATATATAATATTTAAATTGGGTCTTCACAACAGCATTGTTCCATTCATGAAGATTTCTGTTAATTAATGATTTTTTTTATGAAATTAAATAATTTGTAATTGCATATTTTATTATGTCGTGAACAAATGCCTCTAGTACATATATCATGTACAAATACCTCTCGTATATATTTAAAGACATCACAATAACCAGAATGAGTATTCAACCCAACATTATGATCTTGTTGAAGATAGAATACAAGTTGAACCCTTAAAGCTGCTATCTCAAGATAATAATAACAGCTAGCAGCAGTAATGGAAAGTCCCCAGCAACACTACCACAAGCGAAGCTCCCTCATTCCACCTCCACTAAATTAAACAATAACATTAAGCGACCAACTTAGCGACAGCCATAGCGAGAACTTTAAATGATAACAATTTTCCGGGTTCGTTTTCGTTTGGTTTTACTTGCCAAGGTAAGATTGGCAAATACAGACTGATTCGTTGTTATCTTTAGGTCTTGAAACAAAAGAACGAGTATAGCATATCAATTATAATTTGTGTAAGTACAAATTGACATGATTTGTTCTTCTTACGCAGGGCAGTGGTTGTCGAGACACACGACATATTTAGACGTCACGTCATCACGGCCCTTGTGGATTTGTTTATTTAGATTCCCGTATAGGACGATACACAGCCAGTACCATGGGCAAACTACCCGTATTGTTTGATATACGCCCCGTGTATTGGGATACTCGACTCATAAAACGGAACAAACGACCCGTATAATGGAATAAACGACCCGTATAGTAGGACAAACCACCCGTATAGGGCCGGTACCAAGTCTTGGAGACTATGCATGACAGGAATTTCATTTAATACAAAGTTAAAAGAAACAGGTTCCTGAAATTTGCCATCTTGTCAGACAGCCTGTTTTCTCATTTGGGTGCTCCGTAAAAAAACAACCGTTTTGTCTAATCAGAAATGTACTAACTAAAGCAACCCACCTGGGAGCTATACAGTGGGCACTATAGCAGCGAAGAACCTCATCCGCACATCTCTTATGCTAGGTAAGTTCACTACAGGATCACCATACCCGTGCTGCTTGGAACATTTTGTTCCCAGTAGCTGAATAGAAAACAAACACAACATGTATGGAGTTTAAGCGGCCTCAGAAGAGGACCTAGTTAATATTTAACTCCTGAATTGTATTTTAATGTACTCTTAAGCGGGTGCTGACGGTCGAAACATTATAATGATTTCCAGCCCTTTCCCCAATTATTTTATGGGAGAAAATGGTAAGAAAGAAATAGATGATGTAAATGAAATGAAGTAATGGTTAAGGGGAATACGAAACAAGGAATACGAGGTAAATTAAAAAAAAAATCGACAAAAAGAAAAACTAATGTTGATAACATTTTCTAGCGACCGAAAGAACGTCCGTCTTCGTATTAAAATTTATGCATCAGGCAAGACTACCTTGGGAGTGCTACTGACGTTCCACCTTATTTGACACAAATTCCATTACCGTCCGACAGATGGACAGAACTATCGACATCCCTACTAAGACATGTCAACTCTTCTTTACCATTTTATCACTACTAAGGCATAACTAATTGTACCCATTTTTCATTCAGGCAGTAAAGAATGGCTCCAATATTGACTGAATACATGAATGCATATATATATGATTAATGAAAATTTAAATTACAAAATTTAATTTTATCTATCTGACGTGGTTTTTTATGGTAGGAGTTGTAATGGTATATGGTGTGTACGGTTTCAGTGGTAAGTGGTACTTGTGCTTGGTATAGCTCACTCTCTTTCTTACTCTCTTAATGCGAATTAAAAAAAACTAAAGATATTATGAGTATAGGAACCAATAGGTCTATTGGGTCCTCTTTATATCTACCCAAACGAACTCATGTCTAACTTACGCTAGAAACAGCCTGGCCATCCCACGTCTATTATATTAGCCAGTGTCCTCTCACATTCCTTTTCTTCTACTGACTTTCTCACCCTATCTCCTCGCTTTATTTCAGTCCTTCCACTTTCTCATATTCCCTGTTTTCCATTCACTCTTTGTTTAACCCTCCTTACCTCTCTCCCTACCTGTCTTTCTCCATTTCTTTCCCTCTCCTTCTCCTCTTACCTCTATTTCTACCTATTTCTCTCCCTTTCTCCCCAGTGCTACCTTGCTCTTCCTGTCCGAGGTAAGATGAGCGGGTGCTCGAACAGATGGACACCATCAGCATGGGGCCCAGGAGGCCTCGATCACTCTCCAGAGCATTGTGCAAACAAATTGTTTACCATTTTCTCTCAGCCAGACACGTCTTGGGGGTCGAGTTACCTTGCCACGCCAGGTCTTGACGGGCTGAGACAGCTACTCAGGGGCCTAAGAGGGTAAGTGACAGATGAGGCGGTTTCACAGTGGATTAGGTGAGTAAAGGGTGAATTAGCGACCCGTGAATTATTCAGGATATTGTATGAACAGCATTTTTCACGAATTGGAAATGTACCTGCCTTTGAACGTCGTGAAAGTCAATCAAGGAGACTATAATCTTCGGAGATATTTGGTAAGATGAATGACCACTATAAAAACAGAAGTTCTCAAAGGTATAATGAGTCCTCGAGATGTGAGTTCCTCTCTCCATCAGTGTCCTCTGGTGGTTGAAGCGTCGGGTTGGCAATGGCAAGATGAGCTTATGCAGGATATAGCTCTAAACTCGTTGTTTTATATCGGAATATCTGTATAATCTTTAATAAATCCAAGATTCAGTTGCAAACGAGCGTGAGGGAAACTAGTAAACATTCAGCCAATGTTTGAACAATTTGGTTATTGGAGATGGTGTATGCAAGTGCGACCTAACCTGTGCTTGCTTCTATAGTGAGACATAACTCCCGGTCTCTGCCTTTCAGTCGATGGTTACTTATTTTGCTTTTCTTATAACTAGACTTGAAATTATGCAGTATGCCTCAACTACTTACCGTTATTAAATTCACCTAATTACTCACGGATTAAGGAATAATTTTATTCTATCTAGGTTTT
Source organism: Procambarus clarkii (assembly GCF_040958095.1). Classification (NCBI taxonomy): domain Eukaryota; kingdom Metazoa; phylum Arthropoda; class Malacostraca; order Decapoda; family Cambaridae; genus Procambarus; species Procambarus clarkii. Next base: position 16,610,387 of record NC_091175.1, read on the forward strand.
CCCACTGGGGCTGCATATTCTGGTACTTGTCTAACATAGGTTGTATATCCCCTCCTGAATGTATCCTTGATTAGGTGAATTGAGGTTTAGAGAGTTTTTGTCAGTTTTCAGAGTACCGCTGTTATTCAGTTAATATGTGGGTGGGTATGCACGTACGTGTGTACTGCCCTTGTTGTGCTTGCGGGGATTGAGCCTCGGCTCTTTGGTCCCGCCTCACAACTGTCAATCAACCAGTGAACAGATTCTTGAGCCAGTTAGGGTCTATTTTGTCTAGATTTTAAACTGTGTATGGGGTCTGCCTCCACCACATCACTTCCTAATGCATTCCATTAGTTAACTACTGTGACACTGAAAAAGTTATTTCTAATATCTATATAACTCATCTGAGTACTCAGTTTTCACCTGTGTCCCCTTGTGCGTGTGCTCCCTATGTTAAATTAATTGTCCTTAGCTACCATATAAATTTGTATGTGTGTATGTGTGTGTGTGTGTGTGTACTCACCTAATTGTACTCACCTAACTGTGTCTGCAGGATCGAGCATTGACTCTTGGATCCCGCCTTTCGAGCATCGGTTGTTTACAGCAATGACTATGGTCCTATTTCCCTATCATACCTAGTTATAAAATTATGAATAGCATTTGCTTCCACAACCTGTTCCTTAAGTGTATTCCATTTACCCACTACTCTCACGCTAAAAGAAAACTTCCTAACATCCCTGTGACTCATCTGAGTTTCCAGCTTCCACCCATGTCCTCTCGTTCTGTTACTATTCCGTGTGAACATTTCGTCTATGTCCACTCTGTCAATCCCCCTGAGTATTTTATACGTTCCTATCATGTCCTACCTCTCCCTTCTTCTTTCTAGTGTCGTAAGGCACAGTTCTCTCAGGCGCTCCTCATACCCCATCCCTCGTAACTCTGGGATGAGTCTTGTTGCAAACCTCTGAACCTTTTCCAGTTTCCTTATATGCTTCTTCAGATGGGGACTCCATGATGAGACGGAATACTCTAAGACTGGCCTCACGTAGGCATTGTAAAGCGCCCTAAATGTTTACTTACTTAGGTTTCTGAATGATGTTCTAACTTTTGCCAGTATAGAGTACGTTGCTGTCGTTATCCTTTTTATATGTGCGTTAGGAGATAGATTAGGTTTTACGTCCACGCCCAGGTCTCTTTTACGCGTCGTCACAGGTAGGCAGTTCCCCTTCATTGTGTACTGTCCCTTTGGTCTCCTATCTCCTAGTCCCATTTCCATAACTTTACATTTGCTCGTGTTGAACTCCAGTAGCCATTTCTCTGCAACCTGTTCAGGTCCTCTTGGAGGATCCTGCAATCCTCATCTGTCACAACCTCTTCTTATCAACTTTGGGTCATCTGCGAACATTGACATGTAGGACTCTACTCCTGTAAACATGTCGTTAACATATACTAGAAATAGAATTGGTCCCAGCACCGATCCTTGTGGTACCCCACTCGTTACTGTTCGCCAGTCTGACTTCTCGCCCCTTACCGTAACTTTTTGACTCCTTCCTGTTAGGTAGTTCCTTATCCATGGTAGGACCTTTACTCCCACCCCCGCCTGCCTCTCGAGTTTGAACAGCAGTCTCATGTGCGGTACTGTATCAAAATCTTTTTGGCAGTCCAGAAATATGCAGTCTGCCCAACCATATCTGTCCTGTCTTACCCCTGTGTGTGTGTGTGTGTGTGTGTGTGTGTGTGTGTGTGTGTGTGTGTGTGTGTGTGTGTGTGTGTGTGTGTGTGTGTGTGTGTGTGTGTGTGTTTGTATCCACCTAGTTGTGTTTGCGGGGGTTGAGTTTTGCTCTTTCGGCCCGCCTCTCAACTGTCAGTGAACTATTTACTAACTACTTTTTTTTTCTCCACACCACACACACTCACACACACACAACAGGAAGCAGCCCGTAACAGCTGACTAACTCCTAGGTACCTATTTACTGCTAGGTATCAGGGGTATTCAGGGTGAAAGAAACTTTGCCCATTTGTCATTTGTTTCTGCCTGGTGCGGGAATCGAACCCGCGCCACAGAATTACGAGTCCTGCGACTATCCACCAGGCTACCAGGCCCCCGTGTGTGTGTGTGTGTGTGTGTGTGGTAGTGTGCACTAACGAACTGAATGCATCTGTAGATACTAGAAGGAATAACGAGGACACACAACTTTCTCTTCCAATTAGCAACTGTAAAAGGCTCTCCCATCTTCTACCAACGCTGCGGGCGTTCGGGCACCATCTCGTTAACGACACAAACACAACTCTACTGCGGCTCCCAGCGCGCCAACACTCAATGTTACCAACCATTTATTCCACCCATTAGTGCAATATTTACCTGAAGCATATTACATACTCCTAATAAAATGTTTACATAGACCTTAATCCACATCCCTGGTGCAAAGTTTAAACTCAAACCTTAGTCTATATCCCTAATGTAATGTTTACATACAGCTTATTCCGCATTTCAAGTACAATGTTTACTCAATTTACTTCTCACATCTACGCAATATTTTCAAAACTTATTGTGCACTTTCAACATAATGTTGGCCAAGCTTAATGCACACCTCACTGCAATGATTTTAAAACTTAGAACACAGAACACAACTAAATGGTTTATAGCAAATATATATGGCAATGTTTTCTATGATTATTGCACAAATCTATGACAATGCGTTGCATACTAATTGTATCAATTTATGGAATAATTTCAAAGACAATCGTACTCTCGAAAGCAATGTTTGTCCAGATCAATGTTACCATAGTACAATGTTACCCTCGCCTTTTGCACATGCTAAGAATAATTGTGGCAATCCTTTACCCCACTTCCAGGGTAAACTAGGCCTTTTATTGAAGTAACCCGAGAATAAGTCAATACTTTTCTTTGCCAAGCCACGGTGGCACTCTTCCAGCTGGTGGTGTTGGATGCAAAATACTTCATATAAGGTAGCTAGTACCTTATAACATAGAAATAGTAACTGAAAGTACTCATTAAAAAATGGAAGTAAATAATATGAAACCAATTTTTTCTGAGTGCGCAGAAAAAAATTGTGTTTGGCCCTTTTAATATTCATGGCACCAGTCCTAAAATATTAATTTTAGGCACCAGCCTTAAAAGTAGCCTAGGCCAATATTTTTCTTTTCAGTTTTAATATTCACAGAGATGTTTTGTGAGTAATTTTTAATATTTTTGGAGCCAGATAAACTGGCTTGGAATTATAGTCATTGATTAGGCACTTCCTTAACAAAATTATCAATGGATATTTAAAAGAATGTAATTGACTTTATTAAGTACATATTTTCTTGCAATCTTTATATAAATTTTAGTGAAATTTTTAAAACTATTAAGTTGAGGTTAACATATATATATATATATATATATATATATATATATATATATATATATATATATATATATATATATATATATATATATATATATATATTATTAAATATGACCGAAAAAGTAAGATTAATAATTCTAACACGAATTTTCTCAATCTTTCGTATATTACGCTTCACTGTTGGAGGTAAATCAAAAATCACTTCTCCAAAATTCATTTTTATTTCTAGTCTGACGCGACACGGGCGCGTTTCGTAAAACTTATTACATTTTCAAAGACTTCACAAATACACAACTGATTAGAACTTACGTCTCTCTGATATTATATCTACATTTGAGTGAGGTGGGAAGGATGATGTGGCATTAACACAAGACAGAACAGGGGATATTAATAGGGTATTAAAAGTATCAACACAAGACAGAACAGAAAACAATGGGTATTGAATAGAAGTGTTTGTAGAAAGCCTATTGGTTCATATTTCTTGATGCTTCTATATTGGAGCGGAGTCTTGAGGTGGGTAGAATATAGTTGTGCAATAATTGGCTGTTGATTGCTGGTGTTGACTTCTTGATGTGTAGTGCCTCGCAAACGTCAAGCCGCCTGCTATCGCTGTATCTATCGATGATTTCTGTGTTGTTTACTAGGATTTCTCTGGCGATGGTTTGGTTATGGGAAGAGATTATATGTTCCTTAATAGAGCCCTGTTGCTTATGCATCGTTAAACGCCTAGAAAGAGATGTTGTTGTCTTGCCTATATACTGGGTTTTTTGGAGCTTACAGTCCCCAAGTGGGCATTTGAAGGCATAGACGACGTTAGTCTCTTTTAAAGCGTTCTGTTTTGTGTCTGGAGAGTTTCTCATGAGTAGGCTGGCCGTTTTTCTGGTTTTATAGTAAATCGTCAGTTGTATCCTCTGATTTTTGTCTGTAGGGATAACGTTTCTATTAACAATATCTTTCAGGACCCTTTCCTCCGTTTTATGAGCTGTGGAAAAGAAGTTCCTGTAAAATAGTCTAATAGGGGGTATAGGTGTTGTGTTAGTTGTCTCTTCAGAGGTTGCATGGCTTTTCACTTTCCTTCTTATGATGTCTTCGATGAAACCATTGGAGAAGCCGTTATTGACTAGAACCTGCCTTACCCTACAGAGTTCTTCGTCGACTTGCTTCCATTCTGAGCTGTGGCTGAGAGCACGGTCGACGTATGCGTTAACAACACTCCTCTTGTACCTGTCGGGGCAGTCGCTGTTGGCATTTAGGCACATTCCTATGTTTGTTTCCTTAGTGTAGACTGCAGTGTGGAAACCTCCGCCCTTTTCCATGACTGTTACATCTAGAAAAGGCAGCTTCCCATCCTTTTCCGTCTCGTAAGTGAAACGCAGCACGGAACTCTGCTCAAATGCCTCCTTCAGCTCCTGCAGATGTCTGACATCAGGTACCTGTGTAAAAATGTCGTCAACATACCTGCAGTATATGGCCGGTTTCAAGTTCATGTCGACTAAGACTTTTTGCTCGATGGTACCCATGTAGAAGTTTGCAAACAGGACACCTAGGGGAGAACCCATGGCGACCCCATCTACTTGCTTATACATGTGCCCATCCGGGCTCAAGAAGGGTGCCTCTTTAGTACAAGCTTGGAGTAGTTTCCTCAGAATACTTTCTGGCATGTCAAGAGGAGTACAGGCTGGATCACGATACACTCTGTCGGCTATCATTCCGATTGTCTCGTCCACAGGTACGTTGGTAAACAGCGATTCTACGTCCAACGAGGCTCTTATCCCTGTGGCCCGTGTGCCCCGCAGTAAGTCCACAAATTCCTTTGGAGACTTCAGGCTGAAGGCGCAAGGAACATAAGGAGTCAGCAGGCCGTTGAGTCGCTTCGCCAGTCTGTACGTGGGTGTGGGTATCTGGCTAATGATTGGCCGAAGTGGGTTTCCAGGCTTGTGCGTCTTGACATTTCCATACGCATATCCAGGTTTATATTCCCCAATGATCTTTGGCAGGTGGAGTCCGGATTTCTTGGCGTTCACAGTTTCGATCAGTTTGTTGACCTTTGCTTTTAATTCGGCTGTAGTGTCCTTCGTTACCCTTTGGAACTTAGTTTGGTCAGAGAGTATGATGTTCATTTTCGCCAGATATTCGTCTTTTTTAAGAATGACATATATTGGCGACTTGTCACCTCTCCTGACAACTATCTCCTTGTTCTCACGAAGGCTTTTAGCTGCCGCTTTAAGCTCGGGGGACAGTATGGTGCTTCTGTAGTTGCCTCGATTCTTTCCTCCTTCTGCAATAAGTTCTGCTTGTAAGGTATCTTTGGTAGTGACCTTCTTTTGTGTCTCGAGGTCGAATATGTCGTCCAACAGAATTTCCAACTCTACTTTCCGGGCCATTTCACTCGGTCTGGACATAACATGACAGTTTATGCCCAGATTTAGGAGAGTGACTTGGTCCTCAGTGAGGTTAATTCCTGCAAGGTTCAGGAAGCCATCTCTTGGTCGTGGAATTGCCATAGGTCCTCCATATAATGTTGTTAGTCGAGTGAAATGGCCCGGAAAGTAGAGTTGGAAATTCTGTTGGACGACATATTCGACCTCGAGACACAAAAGAAGGTCACTACCAAAGATACCTTACAAGCAGAACTTATTGCAGAAGGAGGAAAGAATCGAGGCAACTACAGAAGCACCATACTGTCCCCCGAGCTTAAAGCGGCAGCTAAAAGCCTTCGTGAGAACAAGGAGATAGTTGTCAGGAGAGGTGACAAGTCGCCAATATATGTCATTCTTAAAAAAGACGAATATCTGGCGAAAATGAACATCATACTCTCTGACCAAACTAAGTTCCAAAGGGTAACGAAGGACACTACAGCCGAATTAAAAGCAAAGGTCAACAAACTGATCGAAACTGTGAACGCCAAGAAATCCGGACTCCACCTGCCAAAGATCATTGGGGAATATAAACCTGGATATGCGTATGGAAATGTCAAGACGCACAAGCCTGGAAACCCACTTCGGCCAATCATTAGCCAGATACCCACACCCACGTACAGACTGGCGAAGCGACTCAACGGCCTGCTGACTCCTTATGTTCCTTGCGCCTTCAGCCTGAAGTCTCCAAAGGAATTTGTGGACTTACTGCGGGGCACACGGGCCACAGGGATAAGAGCCTCGTTGGACGTAGAATCGCTGTTTACCAACGTACCTGTGGACGAGACAATCGGAATGATAGCCGACAGAGTGTATCGTGATCCAGCCTGTACTCCTCTTGACATGCCAGAAAGTATTCTGAGGAAACTACTCCAAGCTTGTACTAAAGAGGCACCCTTCTTGAGCCCGGATGGGCACATGTATAAGCAAGTAGATGGGGTCGCCATGGGTTCTCCCCTAGGTGTCCTGTTTGCAAACTTCTACATGGGTACCATCGAGCAAAAAGTCTTAGTCGACATGAACTTGAAACCGGCCATATACTGCAGGTATGTTGACGACATTTTTACACAGGTACCTGATGTCAGACATCTGCAGGAGCTGAAGGAGGCATTTGAGCAGAGTTCCGTGCTGCGTTTCACTTACGAGACGGAAAAGGATGGGAAGCTGCCTTTTCTAGATGTAACAGTCATGGAAAAGGGCGGAGGTTTCCACACTGCAGTCTACACTAAGGAAACAAACATAGGAATGTGCCTAAATGCCAACAGCGACTGCCCCGACAGGTACAAGAGGAGTGTTGTTAACGCATACGTCGACCGTGCTCTCAGCCACAGCTCAGAATGGAAGCAAGTCGACGAAGAACTCTGTAGGGTAAGGCAGGTTCTAGTCAATAACGGCTTCTCCAATGGTTTCATCGAAGACATCATAAGAAGGAAAGTGAAAAGCCATGCAACCTCTGAAGAGACAACTAACACAACACCTATACCCCCTATTAGACTATTTTACAGGAACTTCTTTTCCACAGCTCATAAAACGGAGGAAAGGGTCCTGAAAGATATTGTTAATAGAAACGTTATCCCTACAGACAAAAATCAGAGGATACAACTGACGATTTACTATAAAACCAGAAAAACGGCCAGCCTACTCATGAGAAACTCTCCAGACACAAAACAGAACGCTTTAAAAGAGACTAACGTCGTCTATGCCTTCAAATGCCCACTTGGGGACTGTAAGCTCCAAAAAACCCAGTATATAGGCAAGACAACAACATCTCTTTCTAGGCGTTTAACGATGCATAAGCAACAGGGCTCTATTAAGGAACATATAATCTCTTCCCATAACCAAACCATCGCCAGAGAAATCCTAGTAAACAACACAGAAATCATCGATAGATACAGCGATAGCAGGCGGCTTGACGTTTGCGAGGCACTACACATCAAGAAGTCAACACCAGCAATCAACAGCCAATTATTGCACAACTATATTCTACCCACCTCAAGACTCCGCTCCAATATAGAAGCATCAAGAAATATGGACCAATAGGCTTTCTACAAACACTTCTATTCAATACCCATTGTTTTCTGTTCTGTCTTGTGTTGATACTTTTAATACCCTATTAATATCCCCTGTTCTGTCTTGTGTTAATGCCACATCATCCTTCCCACCTCACTCAAATGTAGATATAATATCAGAGAGACGTAAGTTCTAATCAGTTGTGTATTTGTGAAGTCTTTGAAAATGTAATAAGTTTTACGAAACGCGCCCGTGTCGCGTCAGACTAGAAATAAAAATGAATTTTGGAGAAGTGATTTTTGATTTACCTCCAACAGTGAAGCGTAATGTACGAAAGATTGAGAAAATTCGTGTTAGAATTATTAATCTTACTTTTTCGGTCATATTTAATAATATATGTCTACAGGAAAGACTGCTACCAAAATATACTAATATATATATATATATATATATATATATATATATATATATATATATATATATATATATATGTCGTACCTAGTAGCCAGAACGCACTTCTCAGCCTACTATGCAAGACCCGATTTACCTAATAAGCCAAGTTTTCATGAATTAATTGTTTTTCGACTACCTAACCTACCTAACCTAACCTAACCTAACTTTTTCGGCTACCTAACCTAACCTAACCTATAAAGATAGGTTAGGTTAGGTTAGGTAGGGTTGGTTAGGTTCGGTCATATATCTACGTTAATTTTAACTTCAATAAAAAAAAATTGACCTCATACATAATGAAATGGATAGCTTTATCATTTCATAAGAAAAAAATTAGAGAAAATATATTAATTCAGGAAAACTTGGCTTATTAGGCAAATCGGGCCTTGCATAGTAGGCTGAGAAGTGCGTTCTGGCTACTAGGTACGACATATATATATATATATATATATATATATATATATATATATATATATATATATATATATATATATATATATATATATATATATGCAATTGACGATCACGAAACACTGATCATTTGTGGACCAATCCACACATTAGAAAATGAAAGGACGACGACGTTTCGGTCCATCTTGAGACCATCCTGATCGTCCACTTGAGACCATTCTCAAGTGGATTCACAATCGACTTGAGAATGGTCCAGGACGGACCGAAACGTCGTCGTTCCTTCATTTTCTAGTGTGTGGATTGTTCAATATACTTCAGCCACGTTATTGTGACTCATCGCCTGCACTGATCATTTGTATGCGGAAAATCCACAGAGAAACGGAAAAGAAAAATGAACTTTTCGGCCGATGAAGGGCCGCCGTTGTCAACACCAGATAGATTGTCAGTCTGGTGTTGATAACAGCCTTCATCGGCCGAAACGTTCATCTTTCTTTTCCGTTTCTCTGAGGATTTTCCGCATATATATATATATATATATATATATATATATATATATATATATATATATATATATATATATATATATATATATATATATATATATACTACCAAATGAATATATCATTATTTAAATTCAATAGCAATTGGAAAATCATAATTCAATATTTACTATGGTGTAAAATACAGAAAGGACAAATTATTACTAATTGCTCAACATTTTATAAAATTAATTTACCCAGAATAAGCATTACCCAAATGCAAGAGAACAAGAGCGTTTTGGCTGAAACATTTCGACACAAAGATATATTTATATAAGCGCAAACCACATTTATTGGCTCGTATCCAGAGGTATCGGTAATTTTCGTTCACTTCAGTAATATGTGGCAAAAGTTTTAAAAATACAACATGAAATGGTGGAAAATAACATTATCCTCTCCATCAAGGTGTATAGCGTTACCCAAGTAGATTTAACCCCGAACTAATTTTTTTAATGGTTTTCATGCCGTGTAAATAAAGCTTTGTAGAACACATTTCCACGATTTTGTAAAACCTAATTTTAATAAAATATGTTATTCATATAAATATTTAATTTATATTAGTATATAATGCGTAATATTAAAATATTTATCAAAACCAAATTTAAATACGTATCTAGTTTATAGCAGAAATTAATATGAATTATTTAAAATTTTTAATCAATTGATAATATGACAATTACATAGTTAAGAGAAAATGTTGCATCACTTGACATTTTGTCGAGCTGAAAATATAGCTTAGATGCACTGGATAAAACGCATTACAGGCAATAAAACGAAATAGTGTGCCTGAAATATCTTTAAAGCTAGTGAATAAGAAACCGAACGAGAGACCAATATAGCAGGAGTGAGCGAAAGGGCTCACTAATAAGCGTTAGTTAGCGAGAGAAATCATTAAAGCCCGTTAGTTAGCGAGAGGGATTATTACAGCGAGTTAGCATGATAAATCATTAAAGAGAATGAATGAACAAGATGGACTATTAAAGCGAGACGAACCACTAAGAGGAGGGTGTGATAGAGAGAGCTAGCGAGATCATTAAAGACGACATACGAGTCAATTACACAGGCTCCATATTGTCTCAACAGTGAAATCACCACAAAATTAAACATTCTTCACCACTGTAGACAGCCAACCTCCCTGATTGAACACACCCAATCCCCTCGACTGAACACAGTCAAACCCTACGACTGAACACATACAAACCCGACGACTGAACACAGCCAAACCCGGCGACTGAACACAGCCAACCCCTACGACACAACACAGCCAGCCCCTACGAATGAACACAGCCAACCCCTACGACTGAACACAGCCAAACCCTTCGACTGAACACAGCCAACCCCTACGACTGAACACAGCCAACCCCCCTCGACTGAACACAGGCAAACCCTACGACTGAACACAGCCAACCCCTACGACTGAACACAGCCAACCCCCTCGACTGAACACAGCCAAACCTTACGACTGAACACAGCCAACCCCTACGACAGAACACAGCCAACCTCCTCGACTGAACACAGCCAACCTCAACCACTATAAACAGCCAACCCCCACCACTATACATCTAAGCATTTTAGCGAAATGGATCATTAGCGCTGTGATTATAAGTGATCATAATCAATTGCATCATCACTGGATTCTACATCAATGGATCAGCGTTTTTCTTAGCTTTGCTGCATGTATATACATATACATACACATACATACATAAATATATATATATATATATATATATATATATATATATATATATATATATATATATATATATATATATATATATATATATGTGTGTGTGTGTGTGTGTGTGTGTGTGTGTGTGCGTGCGTGCGTGCGTGTGTGTGTGTGTGTGTGTGTGTGTGTGTGTGTGTGTGTGTGTGTGTGTGTATGTGTGTGTACTCACCTAGTTGTGCTTGCGGGGGTTGAGCTCTGGCTCTTTGGACCCGCCTCTCAACCGTCAATCAACAGGTGTACAGGTTCCTGAGCCTATTGGGCTCTATCATATCTACACTTGAAACTGTGTATGGAGTCAGCCTCCACCACGTTACTTCCTAATGCATTCCATTTGTCAACCACTCTGACACTAAAAAAGTTCTTTCTAATATCTCTGTCGCTCATTTGGGCACTCAGTTTCCACCTGTGTCCCCTAGTGCGTGTGCCCCTTGTGTTAAATAGCCTGTCTTTATCAACCCTGTCGATTCCCTTGAGAATCTTGAATGTGGTGATCATGTCCCCCCTAACTCTTCTGTCTTCCAACGAAGTGAGGTTTAACTCCCGTAGTCTCTCCTCGTAGCTCATACCTCTCAGCTCGGGTACTGGTCTGGTGGCAAACCTTTGAACCTTTTTCAGTTTAGTCTTATGCTTGACTAGATATGGACTCCATGCTGGAGTCGCATACTCCAGGATTGGTCTGACATATGTGGTATATAATGTTCTGAAAGATTCCTTGCACAAGTTTCTAAAGGCCGTTCTTATGTTAGCCAACCTGGCATATGCTGCTGATATTATCCTCTTGATATGAGCTTCAAGGGACAGGTCTGGCGTGATATCAACCCCCCAGGTCTTTCTCTCTCTCTGACTCTTGAAGTATTTCATCTCCCAAATGATACCTTGTATCTGGTCTCCTGCTTCCTACCCCTATCTTCATTACATTACATTTGCTTTGGATAAACTCTAACAGCCATTTGTTCGACCATTCCTGCAGCTTGTCCAGGTCTTCTTGAAGCCTCAAGCTATCCTCCTCTGCCTTAATTCTTCTCATAATTTTGGCGTCATCAGTAAACATTGAGAGGAATGAGTCTATTCCCTCTGGGAGATCATTTACGTATATCAGAAACAGGATAGGTCCAAGTACAGAGCCCTGTGGGACTCCACTGGTGACTTCACGCCATTCTGAGGTCTCACCCCTCACTCTAACTCTCTGCTTCCTATTGCTTAGGTACTCTCTTATCCACTGGAGCGCCCTACCAGTTACTCCTGCCTCTTTCTCCAGCTGATGCATCAACCTTTTATGGGGTACTGTGTCAAAGGCTTTCCGACAGTCCAAATAAATGCAGTCCGATCATCCTTCTCTTTCTTTCTTAATCTTTGTTACCTGATCGTAGAATTCTATCAAGCCTGTAAGGCAAGATTTACCCTCCCTGAACCCCTGTTAATGGGTTGTCACGAAGTCTCTTCTCTCCAGATGTGTTACTAGGTTTTTTCTCACAATCTTCTCCATTACCTTGCATGGTATACAAGTTAAGGACACTGGCCTGCAGTTCAGTGCCTCGTGTCTGTCACCCTTTTTGTATATTGGTACTACATTAGCAGTCTTCCATATTTCTGGTAGGTTTCCCATTTCCAGTGACCTACTATACACTATGGAGATTGGCAAGCAAAGTGCTCCTGCACACTCTTTCAATACCCATGGTGAGATTCCGTCCGGCCCAACAGCTTTTCTCACATCCAGCTCCAGTAGGTGCTTCTTGACCTCATCTCTTGTAATTTCGAACCTATCCAAGGTCACCTGGTTTGCTGCCACCTCTCCTAGCGCTGTGACTTCTCCCTGTTCTATTGCAAAGATCTCCTGGACCCTTTTGATGAGTTCTTCACACACCTCTTTGTCATTCTCTGTGTACCTGTCCTCGCCAACCCTAAGTTTCATAACCTGTTCCTTCACTGTTGTCACACACACACACTTGTGTGTGTGTTTTACCCTTTTTTTTATCTCGTATGGTTTATGTTTTTTTCGAATTCTTAACAGTTTCTAGTGGTTGTCCTTCCCTGTTAGTGTGGGCCTCAACCTCTACCCTCATCCACCACCTGCTGCCGATATTCCCAGCCTTCCTTTTCAGCCCACGGTCTTCATCAAAGGCTCACTTTCAATGTCTCTTCTCACGTGGTTGATCTCTGCAGTCATACAATACTACCACCTGCAGGGATTATTTGACGCTTCCTATAATTTAACCCTGTCTTGCGTAGATCAACACCACTCTTCATCGATTGCCCCCTTCACAAATTCCCTGACTCTTGAATATATCGTCTCTGCCTCCTAGACATATCACCCCTGCCTTCTATATACTGTATATCGTTTCTGTCTGATGTATATATCGTTCGCAATCTCGGCCTATCCGAACCCACTATGTACCTCAAGAGTCCTCTCAGCAATATCTTTCAATGCAGAAGATCCATGCCTCGTTAAATTCGGCAATCCTGCAAGATTTCTGTTATCTCTTCTTCGTCAGTGAGAATTACACAAGATCAGAAGACATGGTAATGAAACATTAATTTTGGAACGATTTTGAAATGTTCAGATCTAATTGAGACTCAAGACAAAATGGTATATCGTATTTTAAAGTACTCGTGAAAAAGTTAGGCACCTATTGGTCCCTGTTTTTGCAACTACATAGGTTTGGTTTGGTATGGTTTACCCATCGCCACGGACAGGAACCTGAAGCTCATCAAGGTCGCTCAGGACAACCACTTACCACTTACCACCTGGTAAGTGGCCAAACTTAATGATGTTCAACCAAGAGATATGAACTTTTAACAATACTCCCCACCATTTCAGTGGCTTGTAACATTATCATTATGCAACCGTAAATTATCATTCATTTACGTAGTAATTGGTGATGCTTGCCAGTGACACATCAGCATAGAATTAGAAACGTTAACCTGGTTATCTAATAGGTAGCTATTTCACCTAGTTATTCCGATAAGCAATAAAATATCGATGATAATTTATAAGAAAGGAATTGTGCATGCCAGATAATGCTTTACTGTGCGATGATTCGACTTTTCCTTGCAATACTGTGGCTATCCATAATGGCTAGATTTTATAGTTCTCAAAATTAATGATTGAGCTCAATATTGTTTTGCGTTTTTAATCAAAAGATATAGTGCTAGTAAGTTGCTTGAGCTATTGGGCTCAATAGCTCAAGCAACTTACTTGAATTATTGAGACATGTAATATATAAATCATTGTAAATCAAGCAATGATTTACATGTCTACCCTAACATGAGAGCTCTGTTTGCTACCTCAAGCAGTCACAACCATCTAATCAGTTCGATATAGTCCGGTCGAATATTTTACCCTTAACTTGTTTCTCTATTATTATGTTTATTTAAAAGCACGAATTCTTTAATCAGTTTTCACATACAATGTTTACCCAGTTTGGAAAGCAATAATGTTCCATGTGAGTATAACAACCAATAAACATGTTACATGTTACTATGTCTTGCAAAGTATTTGGAAAACACGATAAAGCTGGAATTCATGCTATAATAACCTTCACTGCAGGAATACACAACGCACATGAGAATTAAATGTTCAAAATTGTTTGAACAAAATATAAAATCCTTGTTCTCGTTTTAATTTTGGTGTTCGTACTGCCTGCCTTTAATGAAAAACTATTATTTTCACAAGCAGTGACCTCTGAAAGTATTATTATAAAAATATCTCTGCTTAATAGGTAAATCGCTTTCCTGCTTTTATATAAAACTGACGTTTCCTGTTCTTTTATGCAACCTCCTCGCAATAATTAACCCGTGAAGCGAATTCTCTCTAAAGTTTTAATGTGGCAAATATATATACATGCCAAATACTGCAAGATATTATTTTTGCATATTTTGTATTCACTTTTAAAGAGCTTATTCTGGTGTGTATACTGGAATATCGACGGATATGAAGAGATGAATTCCTCACAGTTACATATATAAGGCATATTCTTTCATAATAAATCTTTGCAGCAGAATATATCGTGTTGCTATAATTTCAATGTGTATATTCTTTCATACCTATAATTTTATAAGCAATTTTTCTCTGTAAAATTCCGGAATTCAATGTTATCTGTAAAGTATTTCTGTAGAGAAACTACGCCTGGAGATTTGAAGACAAAAGAAATGTCTTTATGCTGAATAATTTTCTCAAGGTTTTGTAACTCACTGGAGAGAACGCTATCTAGTGTGAGTATATAGCAGTTAAAAGGGATATGAGAAGGAGCAGCTTAGATATCACGGTTGAGGGAGGGAACGGTGCACAACTACTTGCAGTTTCGGGGATTGAACATCGATCATGCAAGAAGCGAGGCCATCGTTGGCCTCGCCAACGCTATTGGCCTCAGTACGGTCTACTATTTCTCACTCTAATATTTTTCAAAGGATTTAGACCAGCAGATCCTAACTTATAATTGCCAAGGACAGACGTCGGACACGTAACAACCCAAAGCACAATATATCACATTTTATATATAAAAAAAAACATTTTGCTTAAAACTTCACAAATGAT
This sequence comes from Procambarus clarkii, assembly GCF_040958095.1. Taxonomy (NCBI): domain Eukaryota; kingdom Metazoa; phylum Arthropoda; class Malacostraca; order Decapoda; family Cambaridae; genus Procambarus; species Procambarus clarkii. The sequence continues at coordinate 16,625,827 of NC_091175.1, forward strand.
AAATTGCTTTAACACAAGTATTAATGCTTCGTAATGGTAACGATGATAGAGTGAATATTAATATTTTAAAACAACACACACATTGCCATAAATATATAATGTACAACGAAAATATTACAGGAGAAAAAACAAAAGCTCAATATTTTTTTTGTTATTTTGTTTTCGCCATTCGGCAAAGATATTATCTAAGGTGTGCAAAGTCCTTTAATAAAATTGATCAAAGAAGAAGAGTAGACATAAATAATTCTTAAAAGTTTACAAAAAAATATTTACAAAATGCATTAATCTTAGTCCTCAATTTAAAACCATTTTTTAACATCCAAAATCTATTACGATTTTGAACTAGTGGAGGGTGCCTAACAGCTGAATGGACAGCGCTCAGGATTCGTAGTCCTAAGGTTCCGGGTTCGATCCCCGGTGGAGGCGAAAACAAATGGGTAGAGTTTCTTTCACCCTAATGAAAGATGCGAGATGTTCATCTAGCAGTAAATAGGTACCTGGGAGTTAGGCAGCTGTTTCAGGCTGTTTCCTAGGGGGGGGGGGTAACAAAAAAAGAAGGCCTGGTCGAGGACCGGGCCGCGAGGATGCTAAGCCCCGAAATCATCTCAAGATAATTTCTAGATGACTTACGTTCAAAAAATGACCAGAATTTCCATAATGACAGACGCCCAGACATTCATATACACTTTATTTACTAATCGGCTAATTAGCAATGACCTCTTGATAGTTTAACCCGTACTTATTCACAGTCTCCGCAAATGACGCTTGGGAAGAAGGCTTGTAGGAGAGAACGGGATAGAAGAACTATATTAGAATTGAATAAAATTAATTGAAGCTTCATCTTCACCTCTCGTTCAATTACAATTGAACGAGAGGTGAAGATGACAATTAGACCTACCTTAAATTAAATTAAATGTAATTCCTGATGCAAAATATTTGGACATAATTTACACCTGATTTATATCTTGCATACTACATACATCAAAAGATTTTGTTGTTAATATCGATAGATGTTATTGCAAAGTATCAAGTGCCTACAATACTGGCCCCTTGCAACTACCCAATCACTCCTCCATCTCTTATTCTCTTCAATTCTATTTATTTATTTCCGTCTACTCAATCGCTCTCTGGTGAAGGTTGGCTAAAGTGTGTCTCACAGATAAAATAACTCTTTCCGTCTTTCTATATTGTAATTTTTAGAAAATAAAATAATATTTTATTTTCTAATATTTTATATAAAATATTATTTTATTTTCTTGCTCTGTACATATCTTTCAATTTTTTCCCGCCTCTGTGTCTCCATTCACAACGGAAGCAACACCACCTGAGGTATCAACGGTAACTACACAATCAACTATATCAACGCCATCAACTGTATCAACGCTATCCACAGTAACATCAATATTATCAACAATAACATCAACGCATTCAACTGAAACAGGAATCGTATAGGTTTCACCACCAGTAATAAAGAATAAAATAAACAATTACACACATCTGTTATGAAGATTTGTTGAGTGCGGAAATAATTCTTACACGTGTAACTCCCCGTTGGAGAATTAATTTTGTTGATGGCTATATTATTTCATTGTTTCTCGTATACTCACATTTTGTTTATTTTCCACATTTTCACTTTATACTCTTCTCTTTCACAGTCTCAGTTATTGTGGTGAGTTGGGGGAGAGTTTGTTCATTTTACACTCACACACACACACACATGATTTCCCACATGACCCACATGAGCCACAGGGACGTTAGAAAGAAATTTGTCAGTGTCAGAGTAGTTAAGAGATGGAATGCATTAGGCAGTGATGTGGTGGAGACTGACTCCATACACAGTTTCAAATGTTGATATGACAGCCCAGTAGGCTCAGCAATATATACTGACGGATGATAGGCGGGACCAAAGAGCCAAAGCTCAACCCCCGAAAGCACAAATAGGTGAGTACACACACACACACACACACACACACACACACACACACACACACACACACACACACACACACACACACACACTACGAGGGGGGCCTCGTAGCCTGGTGCATAGCGCGCAGGACTCGTAATTCTGTGGCGCGGGTTCGATTCCCGCACGAGGCAGAAACAAATGGGCAAAGTTTCTTTCACCCTGAATGCCCCTGTTACCTAGCAGTAAATAGGTACCTGGGAGTTAGTCAGCTGTCACGGGCTGCTTCCTGGGGTGTGTGTGGTGTGGAAAAAAAAAGAAAAAAAGTAGTTAGCAAACAGTTAATTGACAGTTGAGAGGCGGGCCGAAAGAACAAAGCTCAACCCCCGCAAACACAACTAGGTGAATACACACACACACACACACACACACACACACACACACACACACACACACACACACACACACACACACACACACACACACACACACACACATGCACACACACACACACACACACACACACACACACACACATCCTGTTTATTCTTGTTGATTGACGGTTGAGAGGCGGGACCAATGAGCCAGAGCTCAACCCCCGCAAGCACAATTAGGTGAGTACACACACACACACACACACACACACACACACACACACACACACACACACACACACACACACACACACACACACACACACACACACACACACACACACACACACACACACACACACACACACACACACACACACACACACACACCTGAAACACACAGGTAGAGACTGAGTACCCAAATGAGCCACAGGGACGTAAGACCTTTTTCAGTGTCAGAGTAGTTAACAAGTGGAATCCATTATGCAGTGATGTGGTGGTGGCTGACTCTATACGCAGTTTCAAATGTAGATATGATAGAGCCCAGTAGGCTCAGGAATCTGTACATCAGTTGGTTGACAGTTGAGAGGCGGGACTAAAGAGCCAGAGCTCAACCCCCGCAAGCACAACTAGGTGAGAACACATACGGTGGTGTCAGTCACACGCCTAACACCAAACGTTGAAACAAAATCCTCGTTCAAATACATGCACACATCATCTGAATCTCACTTATCTCCCTCCCTCCCTCCAGCAACTTTCTTGCTCTCCTCCCCCCCCCTATTGCTCTCTCCATACCCCCCCCCTCTAAACCCCTTCTATTTCCCACATACTCTCCCCCTCGAGGACCCCCTAATATCCAACCTTCCCCCCATTATACGCCCTCTAAGCTCGCCTATCTCTCACCTCCCCTCTCTGTCTTAACCCCCTCCATACTTTCACCTTCCCTACTTCTCTTAGCCCACTCCAAACCCCCTTCCCTCACCGCCCTAGCCCACTCCATACCCCCCTGACCTCCCTGCCTTAGCCAACTCCATACCCCCCTTCCCTCCCCCTACTCAACGTGCCGTATGCAACTTTCGAAGGGCTTTATGCAACCAGCTCGTTACGCTAAGTTGGAGAAGCGCGAGGTTTATATATTATTTATGCAGTTAAGTCCCCAGGGTGAGCCACCGTTGGCTCACGCCTCGTCACCTATGTAAATCCTCGCTGCCAGAGTTCGTTGCTCTAGTTACATCACAAAACTGGAATTACAAAAAAAATACTAAACAGTTACATCGAATTACAAAAAAAATACTAAGTGTTTACTAGAATTAGAAACTGTGTTCGTACCAAGTTATACGGATCATTACAAAGCCGGCTGGACTGAACAGGAGTACAGCAAAATCAATCAAACTTTCCAAGGATTACAAAAAATACTAAACGTTAGTTTGGGATTACACACAAAAAAGTTTACTGTTTATATATACGTAAAAGAGATCACCAATACATTTATGATAATCATGCATATATTTTTCACTTTATATTTCCATAGATCTCATTCTTATGGTTTTAATGTGTAGAAATTAGATTTAGCTGCCTAACTAGTTGCTGTCTTTTAAATGGTTCCTTGCATCTATAATTAATAACAAATTTGTTATAAATTATATGTTTTCCCGAGATAAAAACGACAGGTTCTTGATTGTTAAGCTCAATAGAATCAAAGATTTACACCAAAAGATATTTGATAAGTGTTCGGTATGATGGTGATCAGTATATCTTATGGTGATCATTCTGTCTTATGGTGATTGTTGTATCTTAGAGTGTCATTCGATATAGTGGACTATCGTGCAAACTTGTTGCAATATTAGTTGCAAAGTGTTAGTGTAGATGGCTAGTCAAGTCGTGAACATAAAACAGTCTAGCATTCTTGCTCGTTCGTTCACTCACCAACTGAGGCTTAAACTCGTTCAGCTTCCCATTTCCTTTTGCATTTAGCTTTTATTCTATGACCTTGTGGTTCCTCACCTTATCTTGCTCTTAATCCACACCCTCTCATTCCTTTCTTCTTATTTGCCTACTGTCCTCCTCATCATCTTCGAAACGTTTTTAATTCACTCCACTTTCTTTCCTCTCCGCCTACTCATCTCCTGGTTTTCCTACGTCGTGTAGGTCGTGTAAAAAGATGAGTAGGTTCTCCTACTTATCTTTTTACACGACCTTCTGTTACTACGACTCCTCCTCAACCTCTTGTACCTTCTCCTGTTACTCCTACTCCTCAGCAATAACAAGAAAATAGTATATTTTTCCTCACAATGCCACCAACTGTGTCCATTCTCCCTGGAGAGGTTAAAACAATATACGAGAGGACAATATATTTCACGGCCTTCTGTCTGTAACGAAATTGTTATACAATCCTTAGTGCACACAGGTACACACACCATGAACACACACACACATGAACACGCAACATACACACACACTACAAAACATATATCACTCCAACACACCTGATGACTGGAAGACCAAGACAAATGGCTCACACCACAGTTGCTTTCATCGAGGTGTTTCCTGTGTGGGTATCATTCTCCGGCTCGTGTTACTTTAATGTCTTGTGTGTTGCAATATTTATACTATATACTTCTGTTGTGTGTTTATTTCTCTCCATCTGGATCATCCTCTTTCGTTCCATTACATTTAATGTTGTTTTAGTTAGAAACGTTTTATTTCAAATATATTATAGAGAGATTTTGCAACTGCAATTAATCTGGATGCGACAATTAGCCAAATGCAGGATGGTGAAATGTAGATATTATGTTTACGGGACATTAAAATATGTCTTTTGGTTGCCTTTAAGCAAATCAGGGATGACTTTCAACCAATAATATATTCTATGAGAAAGCTCACAGAAAAGATAGTATTTTTACACTTGCTAGCTTTCCTGTTGCTACACTTACACAGGATACGCATCTCTAAACTACTTTACCTCCTACGAAAGTACTCAAAGTTAGCGTCAGAACGCGGGAGATACTGCAAGTTTACACCTGTTATAAATTTTTGGGAGAGGTCAATCTAGCGGTCTACACACACACACACACACACACACACACACACACACACACACACACACACACACACACACACACACACACACACACACACACACACACACACGGTCTGGTAGCTGAATACACAGCGCGCGTAATTACGATACAATAGGATTATGCGTAAACTCATAATCCTGTGTCCCGGGATTGATTCCTGGACTAGGCAGAGATAAATGGGCAGAGTTTCTTTAACTCTGATGCTCCTGTTACCTTGCAGTAAATAGGTACCTGGGAGTTAGACAGCTGTTACGGGCTGCTTCCTGTATGTGAGAAAAAAATAAAGTGGTCGTTGATTGACAGTTCAGAGGCGGGTCAAAAGAACAGAGCTCAACCCCCGCAAGCACAACTAGGTGAATACACACACACAGTCTTTGAGTATGCAACCCCATCAAGGAGCCTCCACCTAAAGAAGCACATTAGGAAACTGAAAAAGGTTCAGAAATCTGAGACGAGGCTAATACCGGAGTTGCAAGGGATGGGATATGGAGCGCAACTGAAGGAACAGAACCTGACGACGTTGGAAAAAATGAGGTAACAGGGAGATATGATAGCAGCATACAAAATACTTAGGGGGGAATTGACAGAGTGGAAATAGACGAAATATTCACACGGAATACCAGCAGAACAAAGGGACATGGGTGGAAGCTGTAAACTCAGATGAGTCACAGAGATGTTAGAAAGTTTTCTTTTAATATGAGAGTAGTAGGGAAATGGAATGAACTAAACGAGCACATTGTCGAAGCAAACACTATTCGCAGCTTTAAAACTAGGTATGACAGAGAAATAGGGCAGGAATCATTGCTTTAAACAACCGACGGCTAGAAAGGCGGGATCCAAGAGCCAACGCTCGATCCTGCAGGCACAAATAGATGAGCACACACACACAAATGGAATGCATTAGGCAGTGCTGTAGTGGAGGCAGACTCCATACACAGTTTCAAATATAGATATGACAGCTCAGTAGGCTCAGGAATCAACCCCAACAAACACAACTCACACACACACACACACACACACACACACACACACACACACACGGCATGAGTTATGAGGAAAGGCTGCGGGAAATGCACCTCACGACACTGGAAGACAGAAGAGTAAGGGGGGACATGATCACAACCTACAAAATCCTCAGGGGAATCGACCGGGTAAACAAGGATGAACTATTCAACACTGGTGGGACGCGAACAAGGGGACACAGGTGGAAGCTGAGTACCCAAATGAGCCACAGAGACGTTAGAAAGAACTTTTTCAGTGTCAGAGTAGTTAGTAAATGGAATGCATTAGGAAGTGATGTGGTGGAGGCTGACTCCATACACAGTTTCAAATGTAGATATGATAGAGCCCAATAGGCTCAGGAATCTGTACACCAGTTGATTGACGGTTGAGAGGCGGGACCAAAGAGCCAGAGCTCAACCCCCGCAAGCACAATTAGGTGAGTACACACACACACACACACACACACACACACACACACACACACACACACACTCAACATATCATCCACCAGCCACCTAAAGGTCTTCTCACCCCGCCACCTGTGAACTCAACTCTCCCAAAATATCAGCGCTTGTTTCCCCCGCTGCCTCTTGCAAATACAGAGTTCCTTCAAAGACTTGTGTCGAGTGAACTAACAAAACATTCAATTTTCTTTATTCCGCAGTCCTCGGGGGATTTTTTTTGGTAAATAGTTTAGTGTTGACACAGCTGGAGTTTCTTAAGACGGTCTGCACAGTCGCGCTAATTAATATATAAAATGTATAATATCACATTACTTTAAATAATTTTCCAAAACTTTTGTGTCTTTATGTGATCTAAAGTATTAGAATATTATAATTAAAAAAACTTGTAAAAAAAAATGTAAATTTTTATTAAATTTTAATAGTCCAATTTACACTTTTTTTAATTACACTTTTCGATGTCTGGGGAGGGATATGTCGGGCCTAGTAACGTGAATCTTTGTCATATCTATAGAAAATATTGATTAAACACAGACGCCATTAACCGAAGACAGCAATGAAGTCAATTAGTACTATATCTCTATATTATTTGTCGCACGAACCAACAAGGACGTTTCCATAATTGGATAATTACACCATGCAAAATCCACTTTTTGGTCATTATCCATAAAGACTTTCAACATTAATTACCGATACTCTCGGAAGACCTTATATCGTTTGCGTGAATCTCAAAACGTGTTGATGAACATGCAATGCTACCATAAAATATAATAAAAAAATACATTAGATAAGACATATTTCTGAAAATAATTGGCTTATCGATACAAATAATAACGCACTTCACCTTTGTTGACCGCAATTTTCAAGTCTTCTAATACCTTTAAGTCGAAGGTATTAGACACTTGCAAACACCAGGATGACACTTATTTGAACACTTTACAAGTGGCATTTGATACGCAAGCTTGGTTGGGTATCAACGTAACTTTGCATATTAATCACTCATAAGTACATAAGGTTTAATATATATAAATAAGGTAAACTTTGGAACACTCTTATTAGCTAATGTTATTAGATGAATTCATCACAGAATTAAATGAAAACTGAGATAAACAATAATTTATCTGAGTTAATTCTTATATTAACTAATATAGAATCAAATTATATTAGTTTAATATAAGAATTAGCTCTTACTAATTAATACATCAAATATACGACTAATTCGTCGTATATGATGTCTTCTACAACACCAGTACATCACACCCTCTTCCCTTCACACCTCTTACACAAACACATAATTGAACTTTTCGTCGCCCCAGCAAACACAAATCATCTACACAACGTTCGCCTATCTCTTGCCATAGGTGTGGGAATGATTTGCATTGAGAATGGTGCAGGAAAGCCTTTGAGAAACTTTTACTCAAAAAATCCAAACACAAAGGTTTAATTATAAATTGTTTTTCTACAATTATTTTCTTCCAAATGTAAAACAAATAGTTTTTACATGTTTAAATATAAAATTTATGGTGTTTTTTTGTAAAATTCATTAATAAATTGTGAATGATATATATTGGCTGAGTGAAACCTTTAAAATCCATTTAGTTATAATTTGAACAGAAAAAAGTATTTTTCCAAATTTTCTAAAAATTGCTCTTTTTAACACAATTTGACTCCTTATACATTCCACTAAACACTATATCATGTTTAAATATATAATTTATGTATTATTCTCTAAAATAATTTATATAAATTATATAAGTTGCTGGAAAGTGGTGTTAAAGATTATGAAAACATTTTGTTGTGTTAATATGTTCTTATTAACTATGTCTCAAGTTCACAGTTTATCAAACAAGAATATTAACATTCGTCAACTCTTAAAATCTTATATGTTATCTTGCTGGTGCAAAATGGGTGAATCTTTAGGAACAGCTATAGTATCTATATATCACAAATGGTGTTTTCCCTAACTCAAACAATGTAGAGTTTATTATTCTACACATATTTCTAATGACTCTTAGATGTTTACATTCTCTGAAGTATAATTGTGAAGGCTGTGTCCATCACTCTCAACACAGATTCTTAAACTCTCTGCAGGTTCAACTATATAATTAGTTTCCATTTTGAATCTCCATGGACATTTGTATCCAAAATGAAACCAATGTGGTTTCCTTCAGCACCTTCAGCCAGCACATTTCCACAGATTCCAACATGGTAGGGGATTTACAGAAATTTGTATATTCATATTGTTATATATTAAAAATATGAATGCAGTTCAATATGATAAGACAAATACATGAGTTTATGATAAATTCGTTTTCTGTGATATACCATTGATATGCTCTTTTTTTCTTTAAACGGCAGACTAAACTAAAGTGCTCACATCAACAGATTTGATGTATAAATGGTCAACGCTCAACAGAGTTAGTATAAATGTATTAGTATAAATCTTACTTGTCTCATTGTTAATTCACATTCAATGTCAACTTGTGGTTTTGATGTGGCACGTTTGGCCAAGACACCCCACCCCATTATGCACCCCATACCCATCTTGTGGGCGGTTGTGGAAAGGGTTACAGAGGCACATAATGGGCTCAGGGACTGAACCCCACAATTCATTTAGCTAAGCAAGTTACAATCTTGATGAGCTAGTTACAAAATTCAATATAAGTCATCACATCAACAATGGGTTCGAGATCGACCTCAAGTACAGGTTCTAAATTAAGCAACTGTCATATGTGGAGAGCTAGTATCAAAATTTATATGTTTGTCCTGCACACCGTCCCCCATCCAGTGGGCAGCGGTGGATAGGTTACAATCACTTAGTTGTTATCTACAGTTAGCAAACTGGGGATATTTGGCTAAAATTTCTGGTAGCAGATCATTTTGAATGAAATATTGACACATCGCTGGAACATTGGTTATAGAATTGTCTCTAAATTCATGTATCTTTTCGCACTCCATCACATAGTGACGGAGGGTGTGCGAATAATTTTGTTGACACAATTTACATTTGGTCAGGTCTACATCAGCAGATAATGAGAATTCCCAGAGATACTTGTAACCGAGTCTAAGCCGAGCAGTAGTAACATCTAGAAGTCTGCTGATTTTATTGGATGATCCATAGATGTGTGGCTCCTCTTGTATGATATGTATGATAGATGGAATTACTAGTTCCAGTTTCTAGGCAGGCGATGAGTACTCACAATAACCTTAATTAAGCGTCAAAACAAAAATGTGTATACTCTTTTTACTCTCCTGACCTTAGTTCTCGAGCTATGTATTTCATTTTGGTACTAACGTGTTCGCAATAACATTCTCTAGAAGAAAATCAGCAAAAACGGTCACCAAAAGTTATATGAATACCAGCACCCAATAAATACCTACGTAGATGACTCGCCGTGAGTGCCCAAGAGCAACAAAATGTTTTTACTCTTGGGATTGTTATCACTTCCACACTTGTCCTACAGCGTTAATTTTGGTATCAATGTACTCGCAATGAAATTCCCAACACGGTGATATGAATATAAACGTAGAATAATGGTCGCTGCCCACCCGCAAGAGTGTGGGAAGTGGCGGAACTGTTACCCAGTATTGGTGACAAGACGACACATGGGCGATACAGTGCTTTGAAAGTTTATAATTATATCACTGTCCTGACATTATTATTGTATGTACGTCATTCATTTTTGTGCCAATGTTTTCGCAATAGAATGTTCTATGAGCCCGTAGGTAAAAAAGAGCAACAAAGCGTAAGATAGAATAGCGCCATATATAAAACAACGCAGGTACATATCAGTGAGCGTCAAACACACACGAAATGTGTGTGTTTGATGGTGGTCAAACGATGTTTGATGTGTTTGATCAGGTGATGTCCTGATCCGCATAATTAAAGTATGAATTATGTTGAGAAAAAATAAGAAAAAAGGGAAAAAACAGGGGTGGGAGAAACATGACAGAAAAAGAGTAAAAATACAATTTGGTCAACAAAACAGCATTGTTTAAAATAAAAGATATGGATTGACATTTTGGTGGTTAGGTAGGTTACATTGAGTTAATTAGGTAGTACTTAGTGTTTATCTGTTATAGATAGGAGCTGCATGCCTGGTATGGGCCAATAGGCCTTCTGCAGTTACCTTTGTTTTTATGTTTTTGCCCTGTAACCTAAATGGTTAGAGAGGCACAAATATGGGCTTAGGGACTGAACCCCACACTACATTTAGCTAAGCTGGTTACAATCTTGATGATATAGTTACAAAATTCTGTATAAGTCGTCACATTATTAATGGGTTCGAGATCAACCACAATTTCCTGAATGGATATAACAAAGGGGATATTAATAGGTTATTAAAATTGTCAACACACGATAGAACACGAAACAATGGGAATAAATTGGATAAGTTTAGATTTAGGAAAGACTTGGGTAAATACTGGGTCAGTAACAGGGTTGTTGATTTGTGGAATTTTTCTTAACTTATAAATTTATCTTTATTTATCTTAAACTGGTTGGGAGAGGTACAGTTTTTAACATAATTGGGAAGGTCATTCCACATTCGAGGTCCCTTGATTTGTAAAGCATTTCTAGTTTGACTAAGTCGTACTCTTGGAATATCAAATAGGTATTTGTTTCTGGTGTGGTGCTCATGGGATCTGTTACAACCTTCTAGGAAGCTTTTAGGGTCAGGATTGACATTACAGTGCAGCGTTTTATATATATAAAATACACATGAGAGTATGTGCAGGGACTTAATATCTAACATATTCAGAGATTTGAGTAAGGGGTCCATATATACTGCCCGGTTGCCTGAAATGCTATATGCCTACTATATTGGCTTTAGGTATTGTATGCACTAGCTCTATCTATAAATCCAACATTATGTTTGTAAATCAACTATGTATGTACTTTCCTGAATAAAATTGACTTTACTGTACACTTATATGCTAGGTGGATTTGTTATCCCCTATCGTTTGGGAGAAAAAAAATGACTAATACGTTCGGCGAATGACTTTGACTTCAACTTCACTTTGACTTCGTTCATGTCATCGTATTTTCCGTAATATATAAAGGTTATGACAATGCAATTATATTATTGTGTGCAAATAAGTTGGAAATTTCATGTACCCTAAAAATAGTAAAATAAAGAAAAAGAATAATTAAATAATTGTTGTAGTAAATTGTCACACGTTCATCATACGCAAACGAACACACAGTTTGGAGCGTCAGTACAACAAGACCGCCGCCATTTTAAAACACGGCTTCGAATGTAAGTAATGTTTTTCTCGTACTAACACTGTGTTATGCAATAGATTAGGTCTTGAATTCACAAATTTAGTTGTTACATCTGACAGAGTATGTTAAACGGTGTAATGCTGGTCCATGTTGACGTATTTGTGGGCTTGGTTGGTTTACATGTGATGGCACACAATATCGGCACCCCACAACATGCTGTTGAAGTTGGAATGCATGGCATAGGCTCCTCACACAATGTTCTTTATGTGGTCCTCAGGTGATAGTTTTCTATTTAGAACCACCCCTAGATCTCTTTCTTTATCAGAATTCCTTAAAGATTTCTCACATGGTTTTCCTAATGATAGATTGTGGGCTGTAAGGGACAGGTGGGATGTATGGATTAGTTGATAATAGTTCCAGTCCACCTGTAGACAGGGATCTCACATCAGCTTGTATATTATACAAGGATAAGATTTGATAAATTCAGTTATTTGACTGAACACTGGCTCTGTTTAAATCAGAGATTTAAACATACATAGTCTAACCTAGCTCCTTTCTTTTTTACCTAGCCTAACCTAGCCTAACCTAGCACACAATATCGGCACCCCACAACATGCTGTTGAAGTTGGAATGCATGGCATAGGCTCCTCACACAATGTTCTTTATGTGGTCCTCAGGTGATAGTTTTCTATTTAGAACCACCCCTAGATCTCTTTCTTTATCAGAATTCCTTAAAGATTTCTCACATGGTTTTCCTAATGATAGATTGTGGGCTGTAAGGGACAGGTTTGATGTATGGATTAGTTGATAGAAGTTCCAGTCCACCTGTAGACAGGGATCTCACATCAGCTTGTATATTATACAAGGATAAGATTTGATAAATTCAGTTATTTGACTGAACACTGGCTCTGTTTAAATCAGAGATTTAAACATACATAGTCTAACCTAGCTCCTTTCTTTTTTACCTAGCCTAACCTAGCCTAACCTAGCACACAATATCGGCACCCCACAACATGCTGTTGAAGTTGGAATGCATGGCATAGGCTCCTCACACAATGTTCTTTATGTGGTCCTCAGGTGATAGTTTTCTATTTAGAACCACCCCTAGATCTCTTTCTTTATCAGAATTCCTTAAAGATTTCTCACATGGTTTTCCTAATGATAGATTGTGGGCTGTAAGGGACAGGTTTGATGTATGGATTAGTTGATAGAAGTTCCAGTCCACCTGTAGACAGGGATCTCACATCAGCTTGTATATTATACAAGGATAAGATTTGATAAATTCAGTTATTTGACTGAACACTGGCTCTGTTTAAATCAGAGATTTAAACATACATAGTCTAACCTAGCTCCTTTCTTTTTTACCTAGCCTAACCTAGCCTAACCTAGCACACAATATCGGCACCCCACAACATGCTGTTGAAGTTGGAATGCATGGCATAGGCTCCTCACACAATGTTCTTTATGTGGTCCTCAGGTGATAGTTTTCTATTTAGAACCACCCCTAGATCTCTTTCTTTATCAGAATTCCTTAAAGATTTCTCACATGGTTTTCCTAATGATAGATTGTGGGCTGTAAGGGACAGGTTTGATGTATGGATTAGTTGATAGAAGTTCCAGTCCACCTGTAGACAGGGATCTCACATCAGCTTGTATATTATACAAGGATAAGATTTGATAAATTCAGTTATTTGACTGAACACTGGCTCTGTTTAAATCAGAGATTTAAACATACATAGTCTAACCTAGCTCCTTTCTTTTTTACCTAGCCTAACCTAGCTTGTTTTCCCAAGCCGGTCTATGGCCCATGTTTTTTTTCGATGCCTCAGTGGTCCATGCACATGTCCGTTCAAGGGGATTAAATAGCCGTTCTATGGCCCCAGGGTTTTACGAACTTCTTTTTCCCAAGCCGGTCTATGGCCCGTGTTTTTTTTTATGCCTCAGTGGTCCATGCACAGGTCCGTTCAAGGGGATTAAATAGCCGTTCTATGGCCCCAGGGTTTTCTCAAATTTTCTTTCATAGCCGGTCTATGGCCCCTGGGTTTTACGAACTTTTTTTCCCAAGCCGGTCTATGGCCCCTGGGTTTTATGAACTTTTTTTCCCAAGCCGGTCTATGGCGTGTATGTTAAATAAACCAAATTTTTCACTTTTGACAATTGAGCACCTGCTACATCCAGATTCTAGGGAGGAAAGGAATATAATATAATATCTAATATATCTATCTGTGTGAAATAGATTAAATCCATTTATTTGATATTCAGCTAATAGTTCTGTATTTTCTACATTCATCAATGTTTTGGTAAGTGCAATAATATGTATTGTTTCATTGCAGATTAGAGATTCAAGATAGTTCTAGATTTCCGAAGTACTGAAACGCGCGCCATACAGGCTTGGTGGATCTAGGTGCAAGGTAAAATTATTTACATTTACTTTTGTATTTATATGCATATATGCATTTATATGCATTATTCTCTAGAATAATAGATCTCGTAATAATTTTGCAAAAATAGTGGCATTTACTATTTTAAAAAGCTCGGGTGCAGGGGGGGGGGGGTTTGTGTAAAAGCCTGGTTTGTGCCTCGGAGAGGCTATGGGATCCAGTAAGATCGTCCTTCCTTTCCTCCCTAGAATCTGGATGTAGCAGGTGCTCAATTGTCAAAAGTGAAAAATTGGTTTTGTCTTCTGAATGCACCATTTCTGTAAATTTGCTAATAATCTTTTAAAAATAGTAAATGCCATTATTTTTGCAAAATTATTACGAGATCTATTATACTAATAACGGTTTGATAAAATTTGGTAAAATCAAAATATAAATTCTATAAAATCAAATTCTTCACTTGCTACAGCAACAGGAATGTGTGTGTATGTATTTGTGTTGTTGAATATGACCGAAAGTGTAAGATTAATGATTCTAACACAAATCGTCTGAATATTTGTTTTTCTTCACTGTCGAGAGTAGTTAAAAAAATTTACTCGAGTTTATTTTCACACTTTATTTATGGTCCTTAAGTCCCTCTCCTTAATGCTGCTGCTGTTTCTCGCATCTTTGCATCGCTTGTATGTTTGGGGGTTTGGCCTCTTGCTATATATTGATTCCATTTGTGTGTGTTTGGGTCTCAGGCCCTCTCGCAATTTCTGTTGAACAAACCCCTTTTCCTAGTTCTGCATCTCTCCTTTGGTACAAATTTTGTTGTGCTTTTATCATATATTTCACAAAACTTGACATACATTTCATTTACTTCATGTCCTATCAGCAAGTGTTTGTCAAATTCTTTAAGGAAAGTTTATCATCCTGATTGCAGATCTCTAGCGATATTATGTCAACTTCTTGTGGATTCGCAATCATTATTTAATTTACCTTTAGGTGTTCTTTCACCAGCACAGCAACACTGTACCTCTCCCAACCAGTTTAAGATAAAAACTAAGTACTAACTAATTAACTCAATGTAACCTACCTTACCCCCAAAATGACAACCCATGTCTTCTATTTTAAACAATGCTGTTTTGTTGACCAAATTGTATTTTTGTTTTTTTCTGCAATGTTTCCCCCCCCCCACCACTCTACCACCACATTGAGTTTAGTAGCTCTGTGCACGTCAGGTGCTGTTTAATATACAGACCTACTCCTCCATTTGACCTAGTTTCTCTATCACATCTATATCACTTTGTGCTTTAGCCCTGGTGGAGCTTGGTCCACCAGGGTGTTGTTTGGAGTGGCCCGCAGATCCACATACAGTCTGCATATGATATACAGTCTGTTGATCAATTAAACTACAGTAGTTAGTTTTATTCACCGAATGCACCAATATGTGTTCATTCTTCCCAGATGAAGGAACTAGGTAATATTCATCATCTGAATGCACCATCTGATGCTTTAACACACTCATGATA
>NC_091175.1:16646765-16689265 GCF_040958095.1 Procambarus clarkii
ACATATGTCTTGGTTATAAGTTTTGGAAACCTATTTAAGTCCACACACAATATCGTATCTGATACGATAAAACAAACGTTTCCAATACTTTCAAATACTTTCCAGATATGTTGTGGCAACCTAAAATTGTTTGCTGGGTGGAAGACAGATGAGTTAGGGAAGACATGATTACCACCTACAAAATTCCTAGAGGAACGGAAAGGGTAGACTAAGACTATTTAGAACGGGGGTCCTCCTACATGGGGACTCAGATGGAAACCGAGAAGCTAAATGAGCCACAGAAAAATCAGAAATCCATTTTTTTTTACAGTGTCCGTAGTTAAGAAATGGAATGTGTTAGGAAGTGATGTGGTGGAAGCAGTCTTCACATACAGTCTCCAATGTAGATAAGATTCCAATAGCCTCAGGAAGATAATATGTGTACCAATCAGGTGACAGTTAAGTGGGACCAAAAAGCCGAAGCTCAACCTAGGCAAGCACAATTAGGTGAAAAGAGAGAACACGCGCAATCTCGATGAAAGCCATATTAACACTCAACAATTCCTACAAAAGATGAGCATAACGATCTACTCATTAGGCTGTTTATACTCATGTGTACCAACCTTCAACAAGTTAACGAGGCTTGCATTACTCGAAACAAACTGTAAGTGGAGCTTCAGGCTTTACTCAGAACCTTTTAACCAGCAGCGGTGTCGTACCTCGTTCAAGGTATCAAAGTCTCACTGATATAACCTTGCCATTCACCTCTAATGAAGTCGACTTTAATCAGCATTCATCTTTGGATGTCGTGTTATTTACTAGTTGACACACCCTCATTAATAATGATCAGCAGTCATTTAAGCTTCGATAAATTCCTGCAGAAACTACCAGGATTCAGCTAATAAGGACCAAAGCATTCTCATCCAGTCAAGTAATTTTCTTGTAACAACCAGAGAGAGAACGATCACTAAGGAGTGTGATCAAGTGCTCCAGACATCATCTTTATTCACCAGGAGGACCTTGAGGATCCTCCAGTTCAAGCTAGTTGTAATATGGGCTAATGCTATCTTCACAAGCTTGGAGGACACGGCAATTGCCTTTCCCTTTGGAAATTATTTCAATTCAAACCTGCACGTATATTGGATCCTCTTTAGTTACCTTCAAAGCGTTAATTAAATTTAATTTTAACCAGGGAATCCTCTTAATTGGATGCTGAAGATTTTTATTAAATATCCCTACTAGATCTCATTTGATTGCTTATTCAAAAGATGAATACTCGAACCACCAGAAATTCTTTTAATTTTACTATAGCACCTGCATATATCCAATATGTCAACCTTGGAAACAACTAGAAATTCTTTCAATTTTACTATAACACCTGCATGTATCCAATATATCAAAATTCTTAAATGTTTGCATAAGTACTACAAATAATTATTTACCAGCTGTACCTGAACACCTGCCCTTGACCAAAGAGAACTTAAAATTATAATGCACATTATTATTTTATTTTGTAGAATGCATCGTTCTTTGTTACACAAAACGTAAACAAAAAAATAAGAATAATGCTGCTTTTAAAGTCATAAATGTCAATTTAAATTTTTCAACATTACGTGTTTTTTTGTTCCAGGTTCATATACGCTCTGCACTCTAAGGCTTATTGAATGAAACCATTTAGTCCTTCATAAGGTACAAAGATATGAACTTGCATAAATGTAGATTCACCGAGTTGGTAATATTAGGAAATATCATTAGATATCTGAAGCACACTAAAGTGCCCCGTAGAATATCAAATCAATATCAAATTGCTTGGATCTCCAGCTTAGAAGTAGGAGGTACATGGTGTCACGTTCTCTAAGAGAATGAGTGGACAGAGCGAGCGTTTATGAAGGCATAAAGTTTTTTGTGTGAAGTAAAAGTCAAAGAGTATCGATTGCTTCATCACACCCATGCACTGTAGGAGCTGAATATGAAAGCAGCAGGTGAGATTAAGCCTCAACACAGACAACGAGGTTCATTCTACCTTCCACAATTTAAAAAAAAAAGATGCATTTACTAAGGCATCACAATGTACTTCAATTGTGAGTAACTTGCTGAATTTGCCAACAGAGTGTTGTAATAAAACCAGTCTGATACTATGCTTCAACCTTGGAAAAATAAAGTGGAACGTGTTTAGAAATTCGTTGTTTTGTTGTTATTTAGCATTATATGAGTTAGCACGGAGGAAGTTTATACTGGCTTAACTTCGACGATTATATATAAACTTGAGTGCATTCTAGTCCAAACTTTCATAATAAATAAAAGAAAAAATCCTGTTACGTTTAAAAGTATAAATATCTGTAAAAAGTTTATATATACCCCATTAAAACAATTGCAACTGACTAACAAACAAAAGTTAACAACTTGCATTAATAAAACACACTCAGTGGAGTACCCGACAACAACAACACACTTCTTTCTTCCAGGCATTTAACGCTCCACAAGTTAAACTCTTCGTTACAGTAAGTTTTTACTGAAAATTGGCTTAGGTAACTAGTTATTACGCTCAAGATTATTATATCTTTTACACGTCCTCCCTGATTAACACACATGGGCAACAGGGATCGCAGCAGTTCCCCGGAGGACCTGTTCCCTTGCGTCCCGAAAGCGGTGTAGAGATTGAGAGTAGAGCTCAACTGTCCTACCTCCGGAACGAGCTCTTTCACACTTAGTCAGCTTTCTCTCCTTCACATGACGCCTTCTTCTCCAGCTGGGTATCATCAATTCTTCATTCGGGGTAGCTCATACACCCTGTGTAAAACGTATACTTCACTTAGCTCACCTTTGTCGCACCTCATGTAACGACAATAGCAAAAAAAAAAGGGAAGTTAAGATACCCCTTTACTCCTTAAAGGCTTTTTCTTCCACCTCGACAATGGCACGACCCAGTGTCACTGCAGTGCACATGCCACATATGTTCTGGGTAACTGGCCAGATGTACGGAATTAACACATAGAATCCCAGAACGATATCTCTTGTCAACTTCTTCAGGATTGTACTCAAGCCTAACCTCTCTCACAAATCTCTCAGAGTGTACTGCAACATTTTATAACTCAGCTTCTGTCGAATCAATCAATAAATAACAGCACAGAGGAACACATAAGCGAAAAGCTTATTTAATAGTGATATAATTAAAAGAAAAAGCTTACAAGTTACGTTAGTATCCTCTCCTCAAAGTTGAATTTAAGTGCCCTGTCGGCTCAATTCTCAACTGGCTGCCTTTTGGCCCTTAGAACTCAAATTCTTACCTCAATTTCAAGCACTTCTCAAATCAAAGTTAATAAGCCAATCTCACCGTTTTTTACTGGGTAATCAAAGTCAGGGTTGCTTCTGCTTACAACAATTTCACTGCACTGCACTATCAGTGTCTTCACCTCCGCGCCAAAATCCTCCTACCAGCAAGGTAGGAAATCCTTCACCGACATCGTGGAAATCGTCACACTAAGCTTCTTCCCGCTACTTTCTCTTCTTCTATGCCGTCTAGCATGTACATAGAGGTAGAAAAATTACACTTCAAGCAGGGAAGGTAGCAGACAAGTGGGCAATCTTACATACACACACACACACACGCACATATGCACACACCCACATGTACACATACACACGCGCCCGCGCGCATACACACAAAAAAACTACATATGAAAGGAAGGAAAATCTTAGCGCTTTCACCAATAACGAGCTTCCTCAGTCTCTGAAGACGCTCGTTATTGGGCGAAAGCACTAAGATTCTCCTTACTTTTATATGTGGTTTTTGGTGTATTTTTGAGGTCGTTCCGTGACCGGTTCCATTTAGTGGAAAAGTGAATGAGAGTGAATGTGTGTGTGTGTGTGTGGGTGTGTGTGGGTGTGTGTGTGTGTGTATTCACCTAGTTGTGTTTCCGGGGGTTGAGCTTTGCTCTTTCGGCCCGCCTCTCAACTGTTTTACTAACTACTTTTTTTCCCACACCACACACACACACACACACACACACACACACACACACACACACACACACCAGGAAGCAGCCCGTGACAGCTGACTAACTCCCAGGTACCTATTTACTGCTAGGTAACAGGGGCATTCAGGGTGAAAGAAACTTTCCCCATTTTTTTCTGCCTTGTGTGGGAATCGAACCCGCGCTACAGAATTACGAGTCCTACGCGCTATCCACCAGGCTACGAGGCCCCCCCGGGTGTGTGTGTGTGTGTGTGTGTGTGTGCGCGCGTGCGTGCGTGCGTGCGTGCGTGCGTGTGTGTGAGTGCTCGGATGACAGCACACATACACATACAAGCAAATAAATACTTTTGAAAATTGTGTGCAAACATATATAAAACATTTACAAATAACATAAACATTTTAGAGAAATCCTGAACATAAAATTACAAATATGTGAGCCCACGAGCACTACCACCCCGAGTTTGAGAGTCAATGCATCACTAGTTGCATACTACGTTCCAGCTCATTTATTGAGTTATTGTTATGTTCGTTGTGACCAAGAGCCCTTAGCCACATGAAGTTTCATTATTGCTCTTACGAAACTGGTCATGGTTGTCTTGATTGCCTGTTTATTTACGATGTAATAGATTGAGAAGAGCTTCTGTTCCTGAGCTTCACTTTTAAAATTGTTAGTAGTCTAATGCAATGCCACCTTACTTTTCCTATTTATTTCGTTTCGAAAATTTTAGATGGAGATCTATTTACCCTTTTTAGATCACTCAATTTTCTTCCTCTCCCTACACAGCACATTGTTTTCTTATATTTCTTTGGTTCATCTGTATATCTAAGTTCAACACACATGTATTCCAGTTTTACTATACTCAACCTAAGCAATTTATGCATTTTAGTGATATAACAGAGTACTTTATGTTTCTAAATTATGTCGATATATTTAAATTTTCTTACAGTGTCATTAAAACCTTTTTCCTGTTACTATTTAATGCCTTTAAAACTATTACAAAATAATGTTTTTGTAGATCAATAACATTATGGGAGTAATCTTGTTGTAAATATGTGTTTGTGTGTGTGTGAGTGTGTGTATGTGTGTGCGCGCGCGTGAGTATGTGTGCGTGCGTGCTTGTATGAATGTGTGTACATCTGTGTGCTAAGCGAAGAAATGTTTTACTTTCAAGGTAGCCAAGATAAGTTTTCAATAATTGTCTTTAGTTTTTAAATAATTTTGTTAAGTATAAAACAGAGTTTAATGGTGTCATAGTAAAAATTCTGGAACTCCGACAGTCTCAAGGGACATGTCTTGCAACGAGGGCACAAATCGGGGATTGCTTTACTATGTTACTACCATGACTACATCGAGTCCAGCACTGTGCATGATACAACACGTTCAAAACAATTGCAGATGGGCCCACATCTTCGCGAATGCTTCGGGTTAGTTTGAGTTCCCCGTTCACTTGTTGACACTCGACTAACGAAGGCAACAGCACAGAGAGAGAGAGTGGGCTAACAGGACACTTGTTCAGAGAGTGACTTACCCTTTTGTGTTGTTATGGCTTCTGGCCTTCTACCACTCTCTAACTATGTCGCTCCAATTTGGGCACAGCTGTACATCATTTCCTGTGACAGCCATATATTCTAATCAGTGTGAAACAATACATCACATCGCATCCAGCTCTTTGGAGCTAAACAGAACCTCGGTCGGCCATGGCGGTAGATGACATATTGAACTTCAGCAACAGTTTCAGAGATATTGAAAAATTATCTCCCCCTTGTTACAATAAAATCTGAATCACAGGCATTTTTCGTTACAGTCTGTTAAAATCGTTACAATTCTTGCAACAGTAGAACTTAAATTGACTTACTGAACCACATTTATCAAATGTGATTAACTGAGCCACATTTACCAATGTGTCTGCTAAACACTCGGTGACAGTGTCCAGAATTTAGAATGGTAATGGACAATGTGATGGTAAAAAATTAACATGAGGATCCCCGTCTAGCACAATAACAGGAGGATCCCCGTTCTAACACAACAGCAGAGGAACCCCTTCGAATACGGTAACTGAAGGTTCCGTTTCTAACAGACTAACAGGGGTTTAACTTCTAACAATGTTTTTCAATAAGGGCACGTTTAATGAGTTACGAACAAAGCTTCAATCCCTACACCATCATCTTGAAAAAAAATACTAATGTCAGGGTTAGTAACAGGTTAGCCACAGAGAAAAACAGACATATCGTTCTAAACTGAGAAGCTGCACCACCCAAAAATTATACAACTCAATGTATGAGAATTGTTAACAGTCACAAATTTAATGTTAAGCAAGTTTTTTTTTTTTAATTCACAAATGAAATAATAATACATCTTTACTGTTCAGTATTCCTGTTGGATGAGCACGATTCACTGAACACAACTTAAATTTGCAGAACAAACACTAACAAAACAAATAAAACATATGCAGAACACAAACTAAAATTGATAATACAGAAATATAAATGTTCAGAACTAATCTGCGATTATTTTCAGATTGTATCATGTAAATCAAAGTTTAAAAAAATTAAATTTTACGAAACACAGGAACTGACTGAACATATCATTTCAGAAATAGAGTAGATATGAAGAAGGTTGGAAAAAGAGAGAGATAAAATACGAAAGGTTTGGAAATGAGAGTGAAAAAATAATGAGAGAAACGAGATTCGAAAAAGATAGGTAGAGAGAATTTAAATAAACGAACAGCACAAGAAAATAAAAAATTAAAAGAAAATCCATAGAAAAATGGCTACCAGTCAACTAGATAATTGAACAGGCAAACAATAGGGCAGATCTGAATACAAAAACCCTCGAGGGCTTATTCTTCCAGCCAGCCTTGCTATCTTCTCTAACATTATTCTCCCGTCAGGAAAGGGCAGCAGGGTTCTGAGATGACGTCCAAACTTTACCCGCAGTGTAAAGTCTACGCCAACTTTGAAATTTCTTCTCCCCCTCCCTTCCCCCCGTCTCCATCCGATCTCCTGAGCAAATCTCACAAACGAAAAGCAATATAAACTTACTGAATACTGCCACCGCAGCTGAATTATCTAGCTGGTGTGATCTGAGCATTCTGAGACAAGTCTTGGGGGGCCCGAGCAAGTGGTGTGTTATCTAGTCTGGCTGTTATCCTGTCTGTACATCTGTCCATGGAGATATGCTGGCCAATGTAAAGTTATCTTTGCTTGTTTTACTGACTTACTGGACTGACGCAACTTACTGAAACCGAACGTACTGACAATATATATCAGTTCATGTAAGCCACACAATACATATCATCGGGTTCAATGATATATAAATCGTAATATTTTAATTATCATCTACTAGTCGTAACGGCGAAGTCATTAACTTCTTTTCGTATATAAATTACTCACTCATTATCGCAATAGTGACGTTATCCCAAAGCATCCCTTCCCACTTAATTCGCCTCACCTGACCCAAAGCCATTTTGTCTTTAATAAAGTTATAGGCAAATTTAAGGGTTAACAACATAAACGTGAATGGCTTTGTGTACAGCTTTTATGAACTTTAGCAACGATTATGAAGGAAATATTTTTTTTTGTAAAATGAGATAGCAATGCAGATTTGAATATTCAGAGGTAAACGTTGGTGTTTGCTCTCTCTACAGTGATGTTTGCCTATCTCGGTGAAAGACTTACGTTTAGCTTATTTCTTTCTCTAAAATAAAACACTCAACAATATCAGAGCATAAAAATGCGAAGAAATAAATTGTTATCGTCATAAAACAGTTTGAATAAAATTGAAATCATTACAATAAAAACAAAAAAATACACATTGGATATTTGTAGTATATCGGTATTGTAAATATTTTTTCAAGAAGCTGCATGTTAAGCACCCCAAAAATTTATGGAATTCGTGTGTGACTCTGAGAACAAAGAACCTCTCCTCTTGAACTTGATTACAATACAATTAGGACCATAAAGTTGATCAATCTACCAACTTAATATTTTCAGTTCATTAATATTCAATTTTATATCATTGTTAACGACTTGAAAAAAAAAGACTTATTACCACCTTGACCTAATTTAGTATATATTTTCTTGGTTGATATCCTACATGTATTCTATGTTGGATTATATCAATATTCCTTTCTATGGGGCATTGAATAGAAGTTTATCATCAATTTTATTTACTATTTTATAAAAAGAAAATTGTGGAAATAACCAGTGTAAAATGAATTCTGCATACTTAGATCAGCGTTTTTGAACACTGTTGCATAAAACAATTATATAGACAGTCAGTGCATTATAATATTTAAAAAGAAATTTTATATTCAATGCTTTTTGTAATTTGTTACTATTAACAGAAACAAACATGTGTGTGTTAACAAACACAGACGAACCATGTACAAGTACGAACACATTATATGCCCACACACCACAATTTATGGAGAGTCACTGTGAAAATTATAGTGTTAAGAAATTACAACAATGAAAATTTAACGCTACAGAACTATACAAAAAACTAGTGACCACAAACAGCAATAACATACTATGTTAATAAAAAGATTTTATATACACACAATGACGGCTGATTACCTATCCACCACTAAGACCCTGTTCACTTCTCTATATTCCTAAACCCTCAACACCCCTATTTTGTACAACCCAATCCCACTGCACCACAACCTCTTGCTGGCTTTGATCTCCGATACCCCTACCAGAGGACGGAAAAACATCCCTACGTGTATCATTTCAGCTATTTTTCCTTTATCCCGTACACCATCAGCCGAGAAATTTGTTTCTATCTTTACGCACTTATACTTCCACTCATTTCAAACTCGATTACTTCCAAACCAGAACCCCATAACCCTCCACACTAGGCAGCGGTCACCCTTCATACTACCCAGCGGTCACCCTCAACACTAGGCAGAACCGGGTCGTCCTCCACACTAGGCAGAAAGGGGTCGTTCTCAAAACTAGCCAGAAAGGGGTCGTCCCTCACACTTGCCAGAAAGGGGTCGTGCTCCACACTAGACAGCAAGAGGTCGTCCTCCACACTAGCCAGAATGGGGTCGTCCTCCACACTAGCCAGAAAGGGTTCGTCCTCCACACTAGGCAGAAAGGGGTCGTCCTCCATACTAGCCAGAAAGGGGGGGTCATCCTTCACACTAGTCAGAAAGGGGTCGTCCTCCACACTAGCCAGAAAGGGAGGTCATCCTTCACACTAGCCAGAAAGAGGTCGTGCTCCACACTAGCCAGAAAGGAGTCGTTCTTCACACTAGCCAGAAAGGGGTCGTCCTTCACACTAGCCAGAGGCCGACTAATTCCCTCTCTACCATTACGTTTCAAATCTAAACAACAACAGAATAAATAGATGGAACAACGAAAACAAAAGTAAACACTATGAATAAAGAACACGAAAGTAGATGGAACGCAACAAATATAACAAATTAAGGAATGATCTAAGAATGCTTATCTTGATCAAAACAGCATTCGTGGAAATTAAGATCGCGCACGGCACCCGGGGACTATTAATTAGTATACAATGGACAGAGAAGCAGAGGGAAAGGGGTGGAAATTATGTGACTATAAGGAATTCGAATTCAAAGGCAGCTTAAAGAAGCTGATGAAAATCAATATAATCACGTGAATTCCGACAGCGGGAAAGGAATTATTAGCGCTACAACCTACAAGAACCAAAATCTACAATCTAAAAAATTTACAACCTCAAGCAAACACTGAAAGTAGTAGTTAGAATAGCATAAATTTGCAGAAGAAGCAGAGATAATGAAATGAAAGCTATTATGAGAGAACTATTGTTGAAGTGCTATGGAGTTAAAGGATATCTGGAGAATTAACCTGTATGAAATTACAAAAAAAGACTTCACATATGTGTATGGAAAAATCGTAAACGAACTGCAAAATAACTAGCAAGAGGTAAGAATGAAGAAAACTACCATTCAGAAAGGTGAATAAGAGAGACCAGGAGAGTTCCTAGAAGGAATAGCATTGAAGAAGGAACAATCAGACCGGATTGTGCAAATTCTCAATCAGAAATATATGGAAATAAGGGTAAATCCTTTTTACAAAGTCTTAAGTGCAACATGGTCAGTACAGACACAAGCACTATAAAACATGTAGTGGAAACAGTAACCCTGAGACACGGAGCATATCATCAATGTCTTCTGAATAATGGACGGATGTTAAGGCAGGAACCTTGGTCACACAATTCAACTTTTAATATGGTTATTTATCTTTGTGCATGATGCATTTATACAGTACATGCATTGCACTTCTTTACAAATTATAAAAAAGTGTTTTTACAATGTTTAACGTTCTTTCTGTACCTTTCTATCACTCTTTTCCTATACGATGTTCAACCAACGCTTCCTCTTCGAGCTCTCTATCTGTTCCTCCCTCTCCCTCCCTCTTCTCTTAATTCCAGGCTTTTCCATCTCTCTCCCTACCTGCCAATTACTCGATTTTTTTAATCTTCTATACTCTTCCTTCCTCCCTCCCCGATACGCCGCACCCTCCTTCATCACTGAGAGCAAACACACGAGAGACCATCCAATAACTGTCGGGGCGATCGTGTTTATGTGGAAGGCAGGAACCTAGTGTGTAGAAGATTTTTCTGGCGGGCAAAGGGGGGAAAAGGGAAGGGGAAAGGGGGGGGGGGCTAAACAAGGATAGGAGGCTTTACAGTATCTATCGGAAGTTTCACGCTAGTCAATTGAGATTAGATCATTGGGCCTACACCAACGAGCGAACCCACGCGCGCACACACACACACACACACACACACACACACACACACACACACACACACACACACACACACACACACACACACACACACACACACACACTGTGTGCGTGTTATACACCAAGAACTCAGCACGAGATGAATAATGACAACCACGGAAGCAAATGCAACAGGAAATTCCTAAGCGCCTTCGAAGCTAAAGCATAAATATTTCCTGAGTGATGTTCCTTTATGACTAAGTTGTATTACTGAAGACCAACAATATTGTATTTAATTTAAATTTCACTTCGACTATAGGATGACTGAATTCAGGCTTGAGAGAGTTGCTCAGGTGTGAATTCAATCACCCAGGCAGCCAGTTGCTCTGCCTCCCATACCACGATGCTTGGTATTCTGCAGAAATAAATTAGCCACATGTGACAAAGTAACCATTTAGAATAATATATTGGAATAAAATTGTCGAAGTGGTAGTAGAAGGGAACTGCATTTACAACTTTTAAAGAATATATGATAAGACAAATTTATGTTGGGGGCGCATTAGCGTACTGGAAACGAAGGGTCCAGTAACAAGCTTGGATCTGCAGGCACAAGTAGATAAGTACACAGCATCCCTCCCCCAGACCTACAAACAACCACTCCCCAACCCTTCTATCATGTACACACAGGCCCCCCCCCCCCCCCCACCAACAAGCATATAAACACAAACGACCCCACAACCCTCCCTCAAATCATCCCCCATGCGCATCTAAACTTTAAATTAACCACTTAGCACTGAAATGAAGGTATTATTCCGTAGCGTTGGTAGGTGTCTTTGCTGCTTATGAAGTGTGTAGAGCGCCCATTATGCACCCCCGTGACCGCAACTGCTGGTGCAGATATGAGGTTTGCGAGATGGTGACATGAGGTTCATGTCGGGGATGTGAGGTGAGAGATATGGTGTGTTTTATTATAGAAATGTGGAGAGTGAGAGAACACGAGTTGCTTATGTGAGAGAGCAGAGGCTCCTGGGGTGGATACGAGTTACGAGTGGCCGATATAAGCAGTGGAAGAACACATTAATTTCAAGAAAAGTTTGCGAGAAACAAAACATGTACATGCCGAGTAGTGTAAGGAAGATGGGGTACGTGGGGAAGATGAGGTAAGCGCGTGAAGGTGATAGAGATCGTGGAAACTGTTAATAGTGAGTGTAAAGAGAAATATAAGCGCTGAAAAGGACCTTGGGATGTTAACAAACTACACATGTACGGTGTAAAACACACAATATAGAGTGAGGGACTGTATGGTTTACACTGATCTCTCCTCACATAAATGCTCCACACTACAGTATCTAATGCATTTGATCCAAAACATAAATATTTCAGCTTGATTGTTGAAACAAAAACCCCATTAATACTGACGGTTTGACCAATGAGCGTCGGTTTCGACAGCTATGAACATACCCTTTCTTAGCAATCACATGATTTGGGTAACTTATCTGCTAGATTATTATCAGACACCGAGATACATTTGTTGCTGATAGTGAAGTACTGCGTATTGACACGTTCTAAAACTTTTGAAAGACATTCAACTAAACACACAGAAATCACAATAGCATGATACATCAAATGAACAAATCCATATGGGCCCTTGTCACGGCCCTTGTGGATTTGTACATTCAACATAACTTTCTGTTTAATAAGACATGACAACATAACAAGTTTCTGTACTCTACGTTAGCAACGCTGCCATTAGGTCAGTTTACTCTTAGACAGTCGTTTTAATATTGGAAATGTAAAACAAGAATGATGAAGTGATATTCAGAGCAAAAGGGGAGAATAACCGTGGTTTAGAGCACCAGGGGAACCCGTGGTTCTGCGCATCAGAAGAATACACATTTCTATAATCTCCAGAATAAACCCTCCATGAGGATACTCGATAGGGACTATCTTGAAGGTTGATAACGTGCATAACGGGGGAATATACTATTGGCTGATAAAAGAGTAGTTCCTCTTTGACACACAGGGATAGATTATCAGATTACCTGGTTAGGGAAGAGAGAGGGTCGAGTTCTATAATGGTGTTGAGGGGAGAATCTTTCCACTCAACACCCCTCTCATGGGTTTGGGTGCTGTCGACTGCTTGACCCTCTTCCATTAATATTTGTCTTCGGAAATCGGTGCTGAAATAAGAACCTGAGTTTGATATGCGATTAAACGTCCTTAGCAAGGCTGATGTACTAGATTGGTAACCCCTAGAAACTGATGTATGAATTCTTCAAGCCATATGCTAGTGATATAAATGCTTTCGTTTAGTAAAGTCGTTAGTAAAGGCCAAGGTGCTGGTATTACTGTGGGTGAGGGAGCTGACCTTAGTGGCTTTGAGGTAACTGTCATTAATAGGCGTTAGATGGCCGTTAGTGCACGTTATGTGGCTGTCGTTAACAGAAGGTAAAGATCTGTTGTCACCACCAGAAAACAGGCAATTTTTGAAAGTTAAGAGGGCTGATGTTGCTGCAGAGACTGCAGTGGATGATGTTAATGACAGGGAAGGGAGTCGTTGTTGACGTTGTTTAGTGGAAATAATGAGAAGATTATCCTTCCAAATGGAGAACATGTCAACAGTGCTACCTGGAAAGATATTCCTCTCAGCATTACTTTGTTTCCAGCAACACATAATAAAAAATACGAAAAAGTAATTTCAGCCAAGCAAAACGAACAATTTTCTATTTAGCTTCGATACAGCAACCGGAAATGGGTATTAAAGGGAGAGCGATACGAAACAAGAACATCCCCTAACTGGGCAGAGGAGGGAGAGAGAGGGGAATAACTTGCTTGGCGATTAAGAGAGCAAAAGTCCAAGAGCCAATCTGGGGACGATGCTACTCGAAGCTGAAAATGAATTAAGGAGCAAAGAATCAGAGTTACGAGGGGAGGAGAGGTATTGAGAACAGGTGATAAAGGAGAACTAAAGTCTCGGATTTAGAAAACGGTTAATGAAGAAATAGGTTCTCTGTTATATATATCGAGTGATAAGGCAGTAACGTTTCGAATATGGAGTCCGGGTGACATAAAAGGACTAAAGTCATAATTATAGATAGGAAACCTGGCGGTATCCAGGTCAACCAGATTCATGGGTCGATCCGGTATCATTCCACCAGATCAAACAAGAAAAAATGATGAGAAAGAACGATAATTTTGTAAATGGGAAAATATAGGGCATCTCAACGAATGGGAAGACATCTATTCTCTCTCTCTCTCTCTCTCTGTCTACTCTGTCTGAATGCTGCATTGACAAATTTACGACGCTGACACTTAAGATCCAGCGGGAGGGTGGATATTGGGGAGATGGTAGGGAAAAATACAAGTTGAGGATGCAGTGTTAATATTATGAACACATGTTACAAGCTAAGATAGCAACAAAAATAAAAAATAAAATATGGTTATTGTGCACATGAGTGCATAATGGTTTACAATATAAGAAAATATATAATTCAGAGTAGTATTATTATGTGATATCGCATGATTCATCGTGAGGTCAGCTTTGACACCATGTCAAATGGCATTTGTTTAATTTATGCCGACTCCTCATGTTGGGCACGTACCCAATAGCATTTACTTTACAAGTTGGGTTAGGCTATCTCTAATCAATTCCCCCCCCCCCAACCTAACCTCCGACAAGTGATAAGGAATTAAACAGAAACAAAACCCCCATGAAGTAATAATTTAATAACAAAAAATACACATTATCGTCGGTAGTGTTCTTCTCTGTTGCAGTTCTATACTAATAGTAGGAATACTCAAACTCAAGTACCACCCAAGGAACGATCAAAGAATAACGCAGCCCCCCATTCCCTCTACAGGGTAGCCTAGCCTTCTCTGTGGGTAGCGTAGCCCACCCCCTGTCCCTCAGAATAGCATAACTCCCCCTTCACTACAGGGTAGTGTAGCACCCACCCCACCAGGGTAGCGTAGCCTCTCCCCCTACTATCACTATTAATACAATCACGGATTATCTGTTGTATATGACTAATTCATAATGAGAAAAGTTAAGACTTATCACTGTAGCATCAAGGGCGCTGATCTGTTAATCATTCTTTAACTAAGCAGAACAGGTACATCATATTTAATCTGCACCGTTTCAAACGCTTATCTGTGATTTTTTCACATTTAATTAAAATGATTTTAGTCGTTTGCTCCTCGAAATAATACGTTTAAACAACTTCTCTGTTTAGGGGTTAAAAAAAAAGATAGAACGAGAAATATTGTATTTTTTCTCTCGAAGAAATTATTATTAAATCACATTATTAAATCTTTTTAGATGCCATTGTTGAGAAGGTAAATAAAACTCCAGGATGTTAACGTTGTACCACAGAGAGCCGGAGTTTGCGTGCGCGTTCTTTTGTGCTTTTGGAAGCGTTGAGTGTTAACAGGAATGCATTTGCATGTGCAATACACTCTTGAGAGGATCAGCCGCCGAAGTGACCAATTTCAAATTTTCGAAATTGTTTGCAGTTACACCGGTGTATTGGCAAGACTCGTGTGCCAAGCAAGTATGCATCTCAGATCATAGCTGATATGTCTACGTATGTTCTCATCCCCCACAGTTTTGCTTTCAGCCGCTTCTGATCATCTGAAGCTATCCATATTTATCTCTGATTTTCTATTCCGTCAATGCAGAGGAAAACAAGAAAGTTTTCAACAAGTCTATCAACCGGTGGAATTTCCGAAATCCGCACACAGCACTGCATATCCAGGATGATTTCAGAGGAGCAGCTCTGAATATGGGAACGTTGAGGTCATACTTGAGAGACAATGAGATGGGATGGAATATTCGTGTCAGCATTTTTGTACTTTATTCCTCTTGATGGCAAACTGGCCTCTACACACACTGTCTGGTTGATCTGTTTACAGCCAATTGGCTGCAAGGCGTAAACAATAACATCAGCGGGCATGAAATGATGAAGGCTTTATGGTTCCACATTTGCCAGAGATACACTCGCTGGCTACAGCTCTTGCAGGCATGCATACTAATGAGCTCTATCATTTGCATGTTGCTCAAGGTTTCCTCACTTCAGGTTAATTCTATTTGCTGTTCACTTTGGTTTGCGGACTCGTGGAGGGCTTCATGTTTCCACGCGTTTTGCTTATAATTCTTTTTCTGTAAGAGAGAGACGTGTGCAATACCGGGGGTTTCCTTCCGAGCGCGGTGATTGGCGTAGACGAGCGCCAATAACGCAATGGAGCACCTATGTTGCGGAACGCTAATACCGTGGAAGTGTATTAACGACGTAGTGGAGCACTAATAACATAATGGAGCACCAATGACGTATCGAAACATTCATAACGTAATGGAGCACCAATGACGTATCGAAACATTAATAACGTAATGGAGCACCAATGACGTATCTGAGCATTAATAACGCATTGGAACACCAAAATAGAAATACTGTGTTAATGAAATTCGACGACATGCCCAAGCAACCCTGCCCGAGACCAATGTGTTGGGCGACTGAACGTTCATAACACAGGCTCAGGAGGTGTGCTCGTTCGTCACACTTTGAATAAGCTGAGTTATTTTGCTAAGTATGAGAGAATTTCTCAGTTTGACGAGTGGATGCTCTCTATCTTGCTGCCTCGAATGCGCCAATAGGCATTCTATGGGTACCTTTTCATTAACCTTGCCCATTCAGAACCACATTTTGTATAAAAATATTTTACTGAGAACCTCACTGATGACAACATTCTTCAGGTTGATGAAACAATAAAAATTCGTGTAGTAGACTAAGGTTAACGTGGTAGTTTTTATTATGTATTTAAGTAGTTCAATATAAATACAGTGAACATTTTCAGACGACATAATATCATAAAAATGAAGGCGGCATAAGAGGCGTATTGGTCTTGATTCGGCCAATAAGCCTGCTTTGGTTTCTTTTCCTCTTAAGTTCTTTTGTCACCTAAATACTTTCAATTTTATATTGATATATTTAAATAATGAAAACAGCTAAATGATTCTTAGTGTAAGTATTTTTCAATAACATAATTCTTGCAATAACATAAATGCAGAGTTATAGAAAATAATTTGTTCCCAAGAATCTGGAGCCAGGATTCATCAAGAATTTACGTGTCAACTTACGAACCCTGTGGATCTTTTCTCAATTTATTCCAACTTAGTTTATATTTACTTATATATTAAAAATTTTGCAAGTTTCGAAACCTCACAACCCAAGATTATTGTTAAATTCCTCTGAGCGTTTTGGGGCTTATAAACTGTTAAATACACACCAAGTTGCCTGACTGAATAGACATACAAATTCCGTAAGCGGACACGTATTAACGAAACCAGGCTCTGGTAAAAGGCTAGAAAATGGTTGTATTCTGAGATAACATCTGATCTCGAAGTGATAAAAACATTAACTGGATATATCTCATTCTTATGCATCTTTCGTGTGAATAGCAAATAAATAATCGAGGAACATTAATGTCACTGCAGGTAAACCAACAGGTTTCAAGCTCAACCAGTCCCAAGGGTCGAGTTCGTGGACGCGATTCATAAGCTCCTTAGAAACTCAACACTGAAAATTTCCATATTTCCAATTAAGTTCGGATTGAACTGTTAAATTTTCGCTCCTTTACCCAAAAATCTCTCTCTAAATATTTAAATCTTTTGTTCCTTAACAACAGATATATATATATATATATATATATATATATATATATATATATATATATATATATATATATATATATATATATATATACTTTATTGTGTATTTAAAGTGTATTTGTTTTTTTGTATTTGTATTTATTGTGTATTTAAAGCGTATTTGTATTTTATATATATATATATATATATATATATATATATATATATATATGTATATATATATATATATATATATATATATATACATATATACATATATATATATATATATATATATATATATATATATATATATATATATATATATATATATATATATATATATATATATATATATATATAGGGGGGTACCACCACTGGTGTAATTATAGGGACCCACAGCCTCAGAGAAGGGTACACAGAGCATTCAGGGAAAAACTTGCCATTTAACTCTGAATACGAAAGAGTGTTCGCTTCTCCTTCCACCCCCCTTGTTTTTTTTATTATGGTGTACACTTTATTATGCAAGGTTATACAGTTACATATCTGATTTTATACAAAAAATGAACATTAAGAGGACACAAGAAACAGTTCGCTTCCTAGAGGCTGTAGATTTCCTCGAACTCCTCCGACGCCGGGCAGGAACCGAGGACGCAGCGGGCATTCCCCCTCTGGATCGCGACACTGAGGCGCTGAAAGAGAAAACTTGCCGCTCTAGGGTCTCTTGTGGTGTCAATGAGCTTGGAACCAAGATCCTTAAGAAACCTTCTTGCACTTTCACCCCATGGGCCTAGGGTCTCAGACCCTATTGGAACGAAGTTGCACCGTTGATCTAATTGCCTGTACTTGACTGACTTTTGTTTTTCTCTGTGTGTCGCTGCGGCTCCTGCTGTGCCGGCAGAGAGGGTGTTGTATGTCGTTGCCAGGGTGGATACGCAAGTATAGTTCCATGCTAACTGCCTGCCACCCTTCCACGGACGCAGTGTGATTCCGTCTGGTCGGCCGGCAAAGCTAACAGAGTCAGGGTTCAGTAGGTTGCGGGGCTCTCTCTCCGTTGGACACTGAGCAGAGGCAAGGCTTCTTTCAAATGATGTCGTTGACTTCGTCGTGTCTAGTGTGCCAACCACCCGATTTTCCACAGTGCAGACCATGCAATCCATATTCGTCAGCATCTGCCCTGATACAGCAGGTTGTGTGTATTCGATTCCCTGCAATGATTGTGATTCTGTGTACCTTGGACAAACAGGAAAGTCCTTACAATTGCGGTTGTCACAACATGCTTATAGTATTAGAACTGCCCAAACGTCTAATGCATTGTATCTACAGACGAGTTTATGCGATCACAATATTAACTGGAATGGGGCAAAAAGCATTACCAATTGTGGGGATTTCGTGGAACGGAATTTAATTGAGTCTGCTCTAATCAGTCAGTGTCCAAATCTTCTTAATGTTAGTACTGGAATGTACAAACTTGATCCATTTTTAAGTTATAATATTGCACAACAGTTTAAGAAAAAACTCTGATAGAAAGGCTTACAATGTCTCATTATAATTTTATATTCATATATTGTGTGTTCATGAGGCTTTTCTTTATCTTTCATCCTTATTCTCTGACCGCTTAATCCTCTTTGACCATTCTAAGCTAAGCTATACCTGTTTCTGGTTAATTCTTTCCCTAGGGATGGGTTGGTCAGGTATCGGCCTATATATCCTCCCCCTTCTCCCTTCTCCTCTGTCAGTCTGGTGTTGGCAAAGGCTTTAACAAGCCGAAACGTTCATCTCATTTCATATTTCTCTGTGGATTTTCCGCATAAAATGATCAGTGTTTTGTGATCGTCAATTGCATATATATATATATATATATATATATATATATATATATATATATATATATATATATATATATATATATATATATATATATATATATGTCGTACCTAGTAGCCAGAACGCACTTCTCATCCTACAATGCAAGGCCCGATTTGCCTAATAAGCCAAGTTTTCCTGAAATAATGTATTTTCTCTATTTTTTTTCTTATGAAATGATAAAGCTACCCATTTCATAATGTATGAGGTCAATTTTTTTTATTGGAGTTAAAATTAACGTAGATATATGACCGAACCTAACCAACCCTACCTAACCCAACCTAACCTATCTTTATAGGTTAGGTTAGGTTATGTAGCCGCAAAAGTTAGGTTAGGTTAGGTTAGGTAGGTTAGGTTGTCGAAAAACAATTAATTCATGAAAACTTGGCTTATTAGGCAAATTGGGCCTTGCATAGTAGGCTGAGAAGTGCATTCTTGCTACTAGGTACGACATATATATATATATATATATATATATATATATATATATATATATATATATATATATATATATATATATATATATATATATATATATATATATACATATATATATATATACATATATATATATATACATATATATATATATACATATATATATATACATATATATATATATATATATATATATATATATATATATATATATATATATATATATATATATATATATATATATACAATATATATATTTTAACTAGAAATGTATCCATGAGGTGCAAAAATGTTCCTAGCCTGAAGACGAAATTCGCCTATAGGTATATGAATGTGGTTTAAAAAAAAGACGGACTGTCAAACGGAATGGGAATAATTTACGCAAGGAGGAAAGGGTAAATTGGATTGTAGGAGTCGACTAAGAGAGGGATAGGAAAAACTATATGGAAAGACGGGCAGGAATTACTAAAAGGACGGAAATAATGACAGACGAATGAGGACACATTGGAAAAATAAACATGTCGGGCAACAATATATTCCCCAACATTACTGATACACCCTAATTACAAAGGAAAGAGATCTTGGCATAAAAATATTTTCTTCGAAGTTTACTAACCCAACCTATATATATAGCCACAGCATCCAGATAGCTATGGATTAAGCCACTACATCTAGTAACTTAAAGATCAAGTCACATCACAAAGGTAGTAACAGAATACTTCATATCGGCCCTGAAGCAATAGAACAAGCGACACCATTAAGCACCAATAGATCAAGCCACCGCATCCAGGT
Source organism: Procambarus clarkii (assembly GCF_040958095.1). Taxonomy (NCBI): domain Eukaryota; kingdom Metazoa; phylum Arthropoda; class Malacostraca; order Decapoda; family Cambaridae; genus Procambarus; species Procambarus clarkii. The sequence goes on from NC_091175.1 coordinate 16,667,186, forward strand.
AAGTAATCAATCGATATATAAATACCTGCTGACAAACGTTGAAAAGTCAGGTCCAAGTTTCCAACATTGGAAGACTCGAAGACGCAACACACAAGTTTGACCTGAGAACCACTGTTTAACATCCTTATACACGATTCCTTTATATGCGCAAGCTTGATATCCGAAAGTCTTCCCAGGTATATTTTGTGTAAATGCGTGCAAATTGGTAGATTTTAGTAAACGAGGATAATAAATTTACACGATTAAATTAAACGAGGATAATAAATTTACACGAGTACTCGTTGCAGGATGACTTAAGCTTATAAAAAGGATGATAGATTGTTTGATGCACTATAATGCTGACCTAATAATAGGTTTTAAACTAGAAAATAAAGATGTTACCAGATAACATTTGAATAACGAGGAAGCTTTCAAACCTGAAGAAGGAAATAATCTGGTAGCTAAGATTACTAGGGACCTTAAATTAAGAATCAATATATAAATGTTCAAAGGAACAAAGATAATAAACTTTACATGGAGACGTTTCTTTCAACAATGCATCAAAATTAAGAAGAGTTCGCAACATCATATTTTAATCATCTGAATCATTCTTTTTAGGCTGTGTTTACATTATGCGGTTTTGGGCACTGTACTACAGAATGTTTACATTTTCTTGCATGTGTGATGAGACTTATAACAAGGCTAAATCCGGGCACTGGAAACTTTCTTTGTGATGAGTTAATGGAACACTGATTTACATTCTCTAGAAAAGCAATGATCAAGAGGGAAATTATTAAATTGCAAAATAGGGTTTCAAATATATCAATAGGAAGTAGATAATTAGGAACGGTAAAAAATCGGAAAACATATTAACATACATTATCACAGCCTGAATTGCACAGAAGATTGCCTTGCTTTTAACAAAGTCTGTAACTATTCATTTTGAATTAAGGTCACACAGCACTGTGTATACTTACGTTCACACATTTTCCTTATTACATATTACGCATAACGAAAAAGTTGCCATATATAGAAATACACCTGATTACTTGATAAAAAAATACATGTGTATTTATCAAACTCTGAAGTTTGCCAAATAATTTTTTCCAAGTCGCTTAAACCCATTCATCTGGCAACAATGGTTCCAGAAATCCACGTAAATGAATATACATCTTTAGAAAATCCTTTAACAATTTATAACAATAAATAAATTGAAAAGACATAGCATGAACATGGATTAGCACTTACAAATCGGAAAGATGCCTGATGCTTGATAAAGTTGGAAAATTCAATAATTTTCATGTGATAAATCTTAGATATCAAGTACGAGCTGCGCATGCGTTATGCGAGGTCACACCCCACCCTGATGACTCGAGACGTGATTTACACCTCAATATTGCTGGCTGTTGTCTCAGGCCGCCTGTGGCTAAGTCAATTAATTAACCTCGAGGACTCAAGCCGGAGGACTTCATACACGCCACTTGATCTTGGTTGTGTTTGGGAGCTGTGGTGACCACCTGAGAAGGAACTGTGCAGTGGTTGGTTGGTGATGTGATCTGTGCTGGCTAGCCTGGAATGGTATGTGTGATGACCTATGGTGTGTCGTAGTGCGATGTAGGTTAATGTATGGTGGCAACCCGTAATGAACTCCTAATTTGATGCACTGGTGAGATTGCTCAAGGTGATCAAGATTTTCTCTAATCCAGGTACATAATAGTCTTGCTTTCCTCGAGCATTTCGTAAATGCTGTTGATATAAGGAAGATTGAAAAATATGAACGCTTTCTACGAAAATTATTATGGAGATTTCTTCATAAATTATTACGAAACATTCCAGTATATGGTATCGAATCGAATTTGTTTTCCTTAATCTCACCAATTCCTCGCATTAATCTGCTATGGTAGCCAGCAGTATTATGGTCATCTCGTTTAGTTAAATTGACTCAGTGGTTTCAGCTACAAATTGAAATACAGCAGGACGAGAGATGCAAAATCAACTCTTCAGAAATTGTTTATTTTCACAGACTATAAAGAAATAATGCTCCAAGAAAAACTGTTTATCTTTTACCTTAAGAATAGAAAATATTTTTTATGTCATTTTCTTTTCTTAAAAGAATTCAGTGTATTAGTATTCTGTTGTGAAATGCTCAAGAAATCTGCACCCTATATGTACCATAATAGTGATGCTGTACAGTGGCTTTGTTCAAGTGGTATTCAACCTTTTCAGTGTATTAGTGCTGTACGTTGTTTGTTACGTAATGTCACTGAATCCTGTGCATTCCCGTGTTACACTATGTACATAAATGGTTCTGCATTTAAGCTACAGCAGAGTAGTGATTTATTCTGATTACCACTGCAACATCTCTCTGCCACAACACATATATCCTTCCCAATGCTATGCCACACGTATGGTTATACGCACTGATCTAAGATATTACTTCTAATCTTTTATCGTTAAACTGTAGGTAAAATATCATTGAAACAAATACGTAATCCTGTGGCTTACTAATAGCAATTTACACAAGTTTTCTCCCATAAACCACCACTCTTCTCTGTAGTTTGCAGTCACTATTTTTACTGTTGCTCAATGAAGCACGAACATTGCTGCCCGCTTGGGGAAATACGCTTATGAAGTTCAGTGCTAAGCCCTGTGAAAGTCATAAAATTCACCTGATATTTAATTTTTCATGTGTGGTTTTGAATATTTTAGCCATAAATTCAGTGTGAGATTTTGTGTGTGTGTGTGTGAGAGAGAGACGTAATGTGTGTGAATTCTTCGGTCAAGCCTTACAGACTGCCGTCGTTTAGTGCAATAGCTACCCTCTTCAGTAAATTAAATACACTACTCACTGGAAGGAATACACTATATATGAATCAATTATACATTACCTTTGATCACAAAAACAGTAATAAAGATTCTCTCATCATGTGTCACGTCCAGATAACCCGCACAGCTGGGGGTTCTCTGAGCGTTCTCTGGTTTTCTAACACACTCTTGTAATATATAAATGGGATACGAAATATCACAAAGTTCCCACAAACGTATGACTTGCGACAGGTAAGAGTTATGCATGAGTAAACCAACAGCATTAAGAATTCCAAATCCAAGTGAATATTACAAGACAGTAAAATGTGAATTGTTATATCCCTAGATTTTAATAAAACTTCTATAAACCCATGTCGATATTAGGAAGGTAAAACTAAAGACTAGGTGCAGGCGATGAGTCACAATAACGTGGCTGAAGTATGTTGACCAGACCCCACATTAGAAAGTGAAGGGACGACGACGTTTCGGTCCGTCCTGGACCATTCTCAAAACGATTGAGAATGATACAAAACGGATCGAAACCTCGTCGTTCCTTCACTTTCTAGTGTGTGGTCTGTTTAAAGACTAGGTCATCGAGCGGCAGTTTATAGACTTTCCTTCGTTTTTTCGTGATTAAAGATTGGAAAATGAAAATGATGAAAATTAAAAAAAATGAAGATTGACTTGCAGCGACGATGAAACTGATGGTATGATATACTAGTGACCGGTTGAAGCACAGAGGAGTATGAGGACAGCTAATAGGATGATAAACCAATTTCTGAGCAAGTGAGACGAAAATTGCTTGTACCTAACGTAGCATGCAGTCAAGTGTGATCGTGATGTGAATGATGAAATACGAAGACGTGAACGATGCATTATGAGGAGGTGAACTATGGATTTTGAGGTCATATTATACGGGTGTGAACGATTGATTTCAAGGTAGTGAATGACTCCTTAAATGGGTCGCAAACGACTTTTGAAATTAAGTGGTTGACTTATTATAGAGTCAAAGACGTCTTATATGGACACTAAAAACAGTTTGTGGATGCAAACGTCTGATCTTGGATATTAACGACAGTTTATGCAAGAGTAGACGACTGTGGTGACAAGAGAGATGGTTCAAGTGGACGCGAAGAAAGTGATTACGTGGTTATGTAAGAGATCGTTCAGGGTTAGTAGAGGCGGCAGAATTGTCAGGCGTAAGAGGTAATTTTGTGGCAGGGATGGAACCGAAGAGAGAGACGAGCGAGATGAGAAGACCTGAGAGGAATGAGTAGAGAAGAAACTAAGAACGAGCCAGAGGAGAAGAAGAGAGGAGAGGAGGGGGGGGAATCGGAAGTAATTTTTTACGCGTGAAGATGGTAATTTTGTGGGCCAAGTGGGAGCTGCTTTTCCGTGTGTTTGGCGAGTAATTTTGAACGGGGAAGGAAAGAACAGAATAGAGAAGGAGGAAATTGGTTGTGATGGGAGTAAATAGGAGAGGAGAGAATATTAAATAGGAAGAGAAAGGAGAAGACAAAAGGAGTGGGTACAGTTAAAAGTTCACGAAAATGAGAGAATAGAATGATAGAACAGAAAAGCGAGCCAAGAGCTCTCAATATTTTTGGAGATGGAAGGTAGTCGGTACAGGGTTAAATGAGGTGTGTCGGTGCACACGCTCGATAAGGCACATCGATACAGCAGATACAGATACAGGACTCTGACAACCAATTCGAGGGCTCTGATAAGCCATTCGATGGCTCTGACAACAAGTCCGAGGGCTCTGACAACTCATCTGAGGGCACTGATAACAGATTCGAGGGCTCTTGATTAAATTAAAATATTTTCACCGAATGCTTCTTATAACATCCAGAACGTCTAGTTTCCTGTCAATGGGACCCAGTGTCCAGCCCAAGAGCCGCAAGTACCCCTGTCCAGGAGCAGCCAGAGACCTGCCTAGCGTCTCCAATTTCCCAGTTTTAACTGTGTGTTGCCAGTTTCCAATCCTTAACGACCAATTTTCGAGTTCCGAAGACTAGGAAACCTCAGATATCCTGAACAGAAGATGGCACTGAGGGACGCATTCGACATATATACACACGGGTATTTTTTTCGGAATGTATCACACAAAGTATAACGTCAAAATATTAAGCGCCTACAAATATAAGGTCAAAGGTGATAAAAATTGGATTGAGCGTATTTTCTTTTATATTAAGTCAGTGTGTGAATGTTACTCACGATTTTACATGCTATAAATTTCAAGACATATGTCAAAGACACTTCCCTGTGCAATATAGGTAACATGAGCCTAAATTTAATCTGATTAAAATGTAACATGTGCATTAAACACGGTTATGACAATTATGCAATGCAACTACCTAAACCTTAAGTTGATATTCCTTAATATGCAAGAGTGAATAGCCCCATGTGTTTCAGAGTATTATTGCAGAAGCTAAGTTTTAAATACCTCGAAAGAGATGTTTATCTGACTATACGAGGCAAACCAACTGTGAATCACCAAAACTCAAACAGTTCCTGGTAAAGGCTTATCGGTATTCACTGGCGTTGCATTAAAAATGTATTCCCCTTTCATTAGCAAATTCTCTAATGCTGTACAGGTGAGTTTCTCAGTGTAAACTGCCCATGTACCTGTGTATTTAAGTGTTTATAACTGTCAAACTCAGAGGTGTTATGAACCATTGCTTGTGCTCAAACACGGCACAGAGTTACAAGGTATAAACTCGTAACTGGCTTTTGTCCTTGCGGTTGTAAATTAGTCAAGGTTAGACGCCTGTGTGTAAGATCTCTGCACAAAAGGGGGACAGAGAGAGAGAGAGAGAGAGAGAGAGAGAGAGAGAGAGAGAGAGAGAGAGAGAGAGAGAGAGAGAGAGAGAGAGAGAGAGAGAGAGAGAGAGAGAGAGAGAGGAGGAGAGAGTTGAGTGAAAGTAGGAGGAAGGCAACGAGCCACAAAATAGGTGAGGTGTGAGACAAATGTTCACCTCAGGACCACAGCCCTTCCTCCCCATTCCTTTCCCCAGCAACCAATTGGACGCTTCATCTAACCTCCAGTGCCAGACGTAGCAGCACAGAGCCAGACCCGGATGCAACACACAAAATTGTGGGGTCCAACATGCATTACTTGCAACCTGATTCCAAAAGTGGATGATTGAAACAAGTGGATATTTTGATAAAACCTTAACCATAAAAAATAGTGAAAAGGATATGAGAGAATGCCCATCACTCATCACATTCTTTGCCTATCTCTCCATCTCTATACCACACAAGACCTCTCTATGCATCCCTATACCACACAAGCTCTGTGGCATAATACGAAGTACATAACCTTAGAGGATACAGCACTCTTAGTCTATCTGTTATCCTTTGAACAAAAGTGGGATTTTACCAACTACAACCAGCTGCTATCCCGGTCGTTGCAGCACACATTACTCCACGACGGAGAGGTGAAACTTCTGTAAGCTAGAGTGGATGAGCGAGGAGGAAAATAAAGAAGATCCAAGAAATTGTGGAGAAGAGGGGACTTGAGGACGATGAATAAAGGAGGGGAATAACGAAGGAGAGAGAGAGAAGGAATGCGTCAAACACACGGCGTTCGCCCGGAGAGGTGAACCTCTCGGCTTACACTTGGGCTCTTCTTCAGAACATTTACTAAAGGCAACAGAAGCAAGATAATGCTAAACCCTCAGTGGGTCTTTAGGACCCTACTCAATTATTATCTTAACTGAATTTGAGTCTTGTTGCTAGTAGCTGAGTCTCTCTCCTGAGGGTTATTATGAGGCCCCTTCAGTTTGGACCGGAGAGGTGACCCGGTGATCACAAGTGTCTTAGAGGGCCCCACGACCCTTGGGGCCCTCAAGTGTGGGGCGGCTGAGGGTGATGGGGTGGTTGTTGGGTGCGGTAGTGAGGTAGGGCAGATGGGGGGAATTATCGGTGGTAGTGGTAGTAGCGACTACCAAGTCGTGGTAGTAGTAGTAGCGACTACTAAGTTATGGTAGCGATTTGGGACTGTTGGGTCGGGAAAGGCGAATGAGGGTTGATGTGTGGGGAAGCGTAGGGTTGTGGAGTGGGGCTGCCTGGAGGTGGTATGAAGTCCTCTTGACTTTGTAGCCAATGATAATTCCGCTCTCTCACTCCATAACTCACTCTCACTCACGCACACACTCACACTGTGTGTGATATATATATATATATATATATATATATATATATATATATATATATATATATATATATATATATATATATATATATATATATATATATATATATATATATGCAAACAAGCCTGAATGGTCCCCAGTCATACATGCAACCAAAAACTCACACCCCAGAAGTGACTCGAACCCATACTGCCAGGAGCACTATGCATCTGGCATACAGGACACCTTCACCACTCGACCATCACGACCGTTCAAAAGATAATGCTAGCCGAAGTTATTAACCCCACCATCCCGACGGCGCTCTGATGGTAATCTTGGGCATAGTATTTTATCAAATCACCTCATTCTTTGAGGAAACACGTGAGAAACACAAATGCAAACAAGCCTTCGGTTGCATGTATGCCTGGGGACCATTCAGGCTTGTTTGCATTTGTGTTCCTCACGTGTGCCCCAAAGAATGAAGTGAATTGATAAAATTTACTATGCCCAAGATTACCAACCGAGTGCCGGCGGGGGGATGGAAATAGTCTCGGCTACCATCCTCTTTTGCTAGGTCGTGTTGGTCGAGCGGTTAAGGGATCCTGTACGCCAGCAGAGTGCTCCTGGCAGTATGGGTTTGAGTCACTTCTAGGGTGTGAGTTTTCAGTTGCATATAGTCCTGGGAACCATTCAGGCTTGTTCGCATTTGTGTTCCTCACGTGTGCAACAAAGAATGAAGTGAATTGATAAAATACCATGCCTCAGATTACCAACCGAGTGCCGGCGGGGGGATGGAAATAGCCTCGGCTACCATCCTCTTTTTTCCGGACATGTTGGTCGAGCGGTTAAGGGATCCTGTACGCCAACAGAGTGCTCTTGGCAGTATGGGTTCGAGTCATTTCTGGGGTTTGAGTTTTCAGTTGCGTATAGTCCTGGGGACCATTCAGGCTTGTTTGCACATATATATATATATATATATATATATATATATATATATATATATATATATATATATATATATACAATGAAAAATCCAAAATAATCACCAAATTTCAGCCTGTTGGCAATATAAATATTTAAAAACAGGTTTTCAAAATTTAAAAATATTCAGAGGAAAAGAAAACAATTATACCACACTTAACATAAAATGAAAAACAAAATTGTAAGAAAGTACCTTTATCCCGGCAAATTTTCCCAACAGGTACCAGATTTTGTGGTCAGTGGCGATGATGTCAGAGTCAACACACATTCCAAACACTTCCTTCTCCAAAATTATAGTTAGAACTAAGGGGTCTCCGTAAATGAAGAAAAACCCACGTCAAGATCGTATATGAAAAGAAAATTAAGAAGAGATTTAATAATATGCAAATCTGCACCTCAATTCTGTTTCTAATTTCAGCCTCCGCGTACCGAATATTTTTTCATAAAAAGGTCCTCGCATTTCTGGGAGCAAACTTTGCTTCCGTCTGTAGTGAGGAGAGTTCATTGTGCTGGTTAGACGCACTGTGTTTTCTACGAAGCAAATGGATCTGATCAAAACCTTAACATTTATTTTTTTTCCTTGACATAAGGCGTAAAGTGTACACTCCATACTGGGTATTGTTAAATATGAGAACCCTTAACCTTAGATTATTTATGACAGTCGAGGAGCTCTTTTAACAGTAGGGTGTCATCCACAACGACCATCGAAGGGAGCATCTACCATAATCAAAATGGATACCATTATATATATATATATATATATATATATATATATATATATATATATATATATATATATATATATATATATATATATATATATATATATATATATTAAATATGACCGAAAAAGTAAGATTAAAAATTCTAACACGAATTTTCTCAATCTTTCGTACATTTCTTTTCACTGTTGGAGGTAAATCAAAAATCAATTCTCCAAAATTCATTTTTATTTCTAGTCTGACGCGACACGAGCGCGTTTCGTAAAACATATTACATTTTCAAAGACTTTAGTTCACAAATACACAACTGAATAGAACTTACGCATCTTCGATTATATATCTACCTTTAAGTGAGGTGGAAGGGGTGATGTGACATTAACACAAGACAGAACAAGATGTGGCATTAATAGGGTATTAATTTCATCAACACAAGACAGAACAAGATGGTATTAATAGGGTATTAATTTCATCAACACAAGACAGAACACGAAACAATGGATATTGAATAGAAGTGTTTGTAGAAAGCCTATTGGTTCATATTTCTTGATGCTTCTATATTGGAGCGGAGTCTTGAGGTGGGTAGAATATAGTTGTGCAATAATTGGCTGTTGATTGCTGGTGTTGACTTCTTGATGTGTAGTGCCTCGCAAACGTCAAGCCGCCTGCTATCGCTGTATCTATCGATGATTTCTGTGTTGTTTACTAGGATTTCTCTGGCGATGGTTTGGTTGTGGGAAGAGAAAATTCTCTCTTCCCACAACCAAACTCTCTTCCCAAACTCTCAACCAAACTCTCTTCCCACTTCCCAGAAAAATCTCTGGGTGGATTCTACCCACCTCAAGACTCCGCTCCAATATAGAAGCATCAAGAAATATGGACCAATAGGCTTTCTACAAACACTTCTATTCAATACCCATTGTTTCGTGTTCTGTCTTGTGTTGATGAAATTAATACCCTATTAATGCCACCTCTTGTTCTGTCTTGTGTTGATGAAATTAATGCCACCTCACCCTATCCACCTCACTCAAATGTAGATATAAAATCGGAGATGCGTAAGTTCTATTCAGTTGTGTATTTGTAAACTAAAGTCTTTGAAAATGTAAATAGTTTTACGAAACGCGCTCGTGTCGCGTCAGACTAGAAATAAAAATGAATTTTGGAGAATTGATTTTTGATTTACCTCCAACAGTGAAAAGAAATGTACGAAAGATTGAGAAAATTCGTGTTAGAATTATTAATCTTACTTTTTCGGTCACATTTAATAATATATGTCTACAGGAAAGACTGCTACCAAAATATACTAATATATATATATATATATATATATATATATATATATATATATATATATATATATATATATATATATATATATATATATATATATATATGCAATTGACGATCACTAAACACTGATCATTTGTATGCGGAAAAAACACAAAGAAATGGGAAAGAGAGGTGAACGTTTCGGCCTGTTAGAGCCTTTGTCAACACCAGACTGAATATATATATATATATATATATATATATATATATATATATATATATATATATATATATATATATATATATATATATATATATATATATATATATATATTGCAATGCTATTTCAATATAATGTTATAGCATCCATTTAACACGTATGGCACTTGGAGATATTAATAGGAACTGCCTCGTATAGGCCAATAGGCCTTCTGCAGTTACCTTCTTTCTTATAATTCCTTTCCTTCACTTATTCTTGGTGGTCAGGTGATCTGCCCAGGCGGATATAAAGGTCTGATCAGCAATGTTTTCTTATCTTCATTCTACTTTGCTCTGATGAAGGCGAATTAGCCGAAAACGCGTTAAGCATTCTTTATTTTTCGCATGTGGTTATTCTGCATATATATATATATATATATCTTTGACAAATGAGAGACGTAATCAACTGATTAAATATCGATGACTGTGTGGTCACTTGGGTGAGTGTGTTGGACAGCAAATAAGTGATGATTAAACTTCAAGGGAAGAATGAAGGTACGAATATTTGTGTTCATGAGGTTCACATAACGTACGTATAATAACAAAATTCACACAAAGTCATATTTCAATATAATGTTTACGTTAGGCAGGAAATAAGGAACAGAACAGGGGAAGAGATGTTGACGCTGTTACGACCAGACGATGACAGCAAACAGATGTTTAGACCACGAGGACCAGGTGAGGACAGTGGTACGGCTGTGCGCCTGGCATCATATACTCCGTGTATATGTTGCTATATTCATATATCTATGCTAGCATTAGGTACATTTCAGGTTCTTATAATAGTTTCTTCATGAAGTGTATTATGCGTTAGGGGAAAAAGGCCGGAAGGCTTCCAAATGTGAATTGAGGCCCTTAGTAAGTGAGAACGAGTATCTGGCAGTAAACTATTATGCAAGGGTTGCTTGCCAAGAGTGTGTTAAAGTAGAACAGCTCCCCACGCCTCTTTAATATGAGCATCCAGCTGCTCCTTCACCTGTAGAAGTGTTTGACAAGCCCAGTGATTCATCTGGGCCTTCCCGAAGAAGAGTGTTGAAACCCAGAGAAAGTGAGGCCTGTTTAAACCCGACCACCACATTAAGAGAATGGAGATGCATACGGATCGCTGAGTTCCTGCAGTGATATTATGAAGCCACAGTGTCATATGCAACAATTACTTTCCCTCCGAGTTGTGAAGATAGCTGTACGACATGGCACTGTCAATACGGAGGTGAAAGGAGAGTTGGGGTGAAGAAACTCAGATCCAGCGCTTCGGAACGAGGGAAAAGGGAGAGAAGAATGAGGGAAAACCTTGCAAAATATTCAGCTGGGGACAAAAGCACTTACCCTCACCAAGAACCTGGCCGGAAGCTTTTACTCGTCAACCTCTTCCTCGATACGCATCGTAAGCAATCTTGAGCATTCTCTGGCTTGCTGGGTTATATTCACTCCCCTTCTCGAAAACCATTCTTGTAACTACGTTTAGCGATAATGGCAGTTGCTATTGGCATGTTCCAGCTGGGCCCATCCCCACTATAATATATTAATATTGTATGATAGGTACCTTCTGGCCCTATTAAACCAATAGTGCCAATAACAAAATTCTGCCAAATGATATCAGTTAACATTTCTTTAGCTTTAGGCATCATCACCTAAAAACGTCAAAAAACGGGTTACTATATTGCACCATTATTTTTAATCAAGAAATACACATGACTATCAACTTGAGTATGCGAAACTGCAATAAATTACAGGCTAAATAACTAGTCTTACCTTATGCGTTTAAGGTCAATAACGGCTATGCAATCAAAAGAAAAGTAATACGATGTAAGAATTTGAAACCAAATACAATTCTGAAAAGTGGTTGAAATAAATTATAAAATTACCGATGTAATAAATCTGGTTTCAATACGCTTGGTATCAAACGTTTCTACTGCTTCAATAGAAGATAAACGGTATGATCTCGTTTCTCATATAAAACATGATTTAAACTCCCAATGCCAAGATGTTTACTGATTTTGCTATAAACTTTGATAAAATGTTTCGCAACACTTTCATGACTAGAAAACTGCATATAACACTATATATTAAGTAAATTTTGGTGAATGCGCAACCAATAAGGGAACTTTCTTTCACCGTTCATCATAATACAAGCTGAGCTCAGAAGAATCCAATTAACATCCGGTTATTATACTACAACTTATTTTGTAATTGTTTTAAGAGTTCACTATACCTTCCCTAATATAACAATTATAGTTAATTTTACCTGTGGTAGTTCAAATACACCTTCATATTTTTTTGCGTTTCTTCTGTAATTAACAGATAAAATTATAACAAAGAAGTAGTCGCGATTTTGAGCGTCTCCCCCTTTTTTTTGCAACTAAGTTAAGAACACCTTTTAGTCTCGTCATTTGAGACAAGACAGAGGAGATACAGGCAAGCACGAGGAGCAGGAGCAGACGAGTTAATAAAGAGGAGCGCTGAAGAAGAGAAAGTGGTGATATTAGTTTACCAGGATAATGTGATTTTTCCGGACGAGTGAACACAGGAGCCTATGACCTGCTGACGGAAATTGAAGTTTTGTGCAGAAACTCAAGATAAAATAGATAGATAATTTAAATACTTCGTTCGTTCTGTGAGAAAATATCCAGAGTTATTGGAGGTGATTGGTAATTTTCTAAACTAAACACTTTATATTTTAAACCTCTTACGAGAAGCAAATTTATGTTTACAAATAAACAAATATGATTACTAACATCTATTGAACTGTAAGCATAATATGCAAATAAGAATACTATTAACTGTGTAAAGGAAGGGGGTACGTGGGGACGCCACGTCACCTCTGGGCTGCGATCCACATCAGTTAAATAATCCGCTAACTTCACACTGAAAAGTTTTTTACAAGATTTATATTAAACAAACAAGATTAGTTCTTGATGAACCAGTTGGTTATAATATTTGCGACTTGAATTCGTAAATAATCAAGCCTTGACGTCCCCCAAAAATAATAATATAATACATTCTTTTAAGACATTCACCAAGACAGATCGATTTCTCAGCCTCACATTAAATAGAACGTTTAGTGACACCTCATACTGTATTGTTGTACAGTAGTTTGGCCAAATATGCGTGTATATGTTGGAGGTGGTTGGATGCGGTTATGGGATAGTTTTTTTTATGCATACTAGAAACAAAGTAAGCAGTATTTACTCAACGTATAACTTGTAAACAAATGCAATACGATTTCTTCCTTTGTAAATATAACGGTTACCTTACAGACGTAGTATTTACTATAGACTGACACGAACAAGGACGGGAGGACGAATATTGGATCTGTATTAGATAAACCACGTCTAGACTCCTAGACAGCTAAGGCTTGCACCTTTTTTAATAATTACTAACTCTACAAGATTAGTGTAATCAAAATTTATCCTGTACAGTAGTTGTTGATTACATAATTTAACCTTGATTTTGGAGCAAATTCTGGTCTGAGATCATTTGACAGTGTTGACGATGTAAAATTGTTTGTCCCATGTATAATTGATTTATTCATGCAGGGCGCATGATCAGCCGAGTAGGTAGGTTGGCCACTTCAGCCCACACCAGAATAACAAGATTCAAAACTTTGAATCTACTTTACATAAAAAAGATTTTTTAGATTGATTACAATCAACCTAAATGAAAATAAAGAGCTAAGGGAGTTCTGAGGCAGCATTAAATAACCCAACAGTTCATATAGTTCAATTAAGCCCATTTCAGTTACAACACCTACTCTCAAACTGGAATGCAGAGAGAGAGAGAGAGAGAGAGAGAGAGAGAGAGAGAGAGAGAGAGAGAGAGAGAGAGAGAGAGAGAGAGAGAGAGAGGAGAGGAGAGAGAGAGAGAGAGAGAGAGAGAGAGAGAGAGAGAGAGAGAGAGAGAGAGAGAGAGAGAGAGAGAGAGAGAGAGAGAGAGAGAGAGAGAGAGAGAGAGAGAGAAGAGAAAGATGAGAGCCGAGTTGGAAAACTATCATCCTCCTATAAGAGAAGAAAGATAGGGACAAATGTGATGAAATAAATGTACCCTATTATTTACTACAGATTTTATCATTATAAAATATTAATTACTGAATAAGTTACAAAATTAACCTCGTAACCTACCAACAGGTAGGTTACTTGGTTCCTACGGAACTAAAGACCCCTTTTGCAGTCACAGGTCAAAGGCGATTATAAATTCTGAATAGGAAGGCCACAGGTCAAAGGCGATTATAAATCCTGAATAGGGAACCTGCGAGTAAAGAAGGCTCTAGGAATGCACCCCGTACAGATTCCAGTATTCACAAATCAGGGGCGGATGTGCTGACGAATACCAAAAGGACTCTAGGTATACCAAGGCTTAGTTAATTAATATGCATGTAAATGGACGAGGGATTATAGATGGTGTGATGGTTGTGTATATATGGATTATTTAAGTGTATGAGGAATGTGAGTTTGTATAAATTCGAGGGGAGAGTTATGATTCCTTGATCGTAAGATTAAAGTGGCTTTCGGTCGTTTATATTAAAAATACGAGGGATGCGAGGTGGTGCCATATTGTAGCGTTGATGAAAAGCTTAGATGGGCAGCGTAAATAGCAACGGTGTCCAGAACAACAGATTCTGTAGAGTGCTAAAATAAAATAATCGGATTAAAAAAATGAAATCGCTGAAATGTACACTCGAGAATTTCGCCAATGTTCTCTTTGTAAAAGTGTCGAAAATGTCGACAGAGCAATACAGTCGACAATGTCGAGATACTGCAACAGTTTCGAGAATGTCAATCTTACAGTGCATAACTGTATTAATGAAGTGAATAGTAAAAACACTGCATTCTCTTACATAATAAAAATAATTAATTTTGCCACAAATTCCTCTACGAGTCAATTACTAATGTATTTGTGTTAAGCAATGCCAGATGTGATCGAGTGAGGCAATGGATAGTAAACGTGCTTAAAAATCCCGTAATTCATTGACCAAACAAGACCTTCCAATAAGTATTTCCTTTTAACTTTTTAAAGTTATCAAAATATCAAGTCTTAATACCTTCGAAACGGCGATAATTTCTTTGTCAGTAAACTATAGTCAGCGATATAATTTACAAGAAAATGTCATTAACTTCAAAATGGTATAATTGGTTATATACTATATTATTAAAGGTAATTATCCTATAGTTTATTATTCTAATTAGTTAATTATGGAATATTATTCCAAAATGACATCCAAGTGAGAATAATTTAAATCTTAAACGTTGAGCTTAATTGCCTTTTTACCTAACAAGGTCAAATTAATATATAGCAAAACGTCTCTACAGTACCCAAGATTTTTAAAGGGAAAAACTTATTGTGCAATTACTAGAAATTAACTCATTTCAAAACGAGTTTGTTGGAGGTTATATGTCCTGTACTATCGTGGTTAGGATGAGGTTGTGGTGATGTCCTTATCACCTTTATATATATATATATATATATATATATATATATATATATATATATATATATATATATATATATATATATATATATATGTCGTACCTAGTAGCCAGAACGCACTTCTCAGCCTACTATTCAATACCCGATTTGCCTAATAAGCCAAGTTTTCATGAATTAATTGTTTTTCGACAACCTAACCTACCTAACCTAACCTAACCTACCTTTTTCGGCTACCTAACCTAACCTAACCAATAGAGATAGGTTAGGTTAGGTTAGGTAGGATTGGTTAGGTTCGGTCATATATCTACGTTAATTTTAACTCCAATAAAATAAAATTAACATCATACATAATGAAATGGGTAGCTTTATCATTTCATAAGAAAAAAATTAGAGGAAATATATTAATTCAGGAAAACTTGGCTTATTAAGCAAATCGGGCCTTGCATAGTAGGCTCAGAAGTGCGTTCTGGCTACTAGGTACGACATATATATATATATATATATATATATATATATATATATATATATATATATATATATATATATATATTAGTATATTTTGGTAGCAGTCTTTCCTGTAGACATATATTATTAAATATGACCGAAAAAGTAAGATTAATAATTCTAACACGAATTTTCTCAATCTTTCGTACATTACGCTTCACTGTTGGAGGTAAATCAAAAATCAATTCTCCAAAATTCATTTTTATTTCTAGTCTGACGCGACATGGGCGCGTTTCGTAAAACTTATTACATTTTCAAAGACTTTAGTTCACAAATACACAACTGATTAGAACTTACGTATCTCCAATTTTATATCTACATTTGAGTGAGGTGGGAGGGGTGATGAGGCATTAACACAAGACAGAACAAGAGGGGATATTAATAGGGTATTAAAAGTATCAACACAAGACAGAACACAAACAATGGGTATTGAATAGAAGTGTTTGTAGAAAGCCTATTGGTCCATATTTCTTGATGCTTCTATATTGGAGCGGAGTCTTGAGGTGGGTAGAATATAGTTGTTCAATAATTGGCTGTTGATTGCTGGTGTTGACTTCTTGATGTGTTTGCGAGGCACTACACATCAAGAAGTCAACACCAGCAATCAACAGCCAATTATTGCACAACTATATTCTACCCACCTCAAGACTCCGCTCCAATATAGAAGCATCAAGAAATATGGACCAATAGGCTTTCTACAAACACTTCTATTCAATACCCATTGTTTGTGTTCTGTCTTGTGTTGATACTTTTAATACCCTATTAATATCCCCTCTTGTTCTGTCTTGTGTTAATGCCACATCACCCCTCCCACCTCACTCAAATGTAGATATAAAATTGGAGATACGTAAGTTCTAATCAGTTGTGTATTTGTGAACTAAAGTCTTTGAAAATGTAATAAGTTTTACGAAACGCGCCCGTGTCGCGTCAGACTAGAAATAAAAATGAATTTTGGAGAATTGATTTTTGATTTACCTCCAACAGTGAAGCGTAATGTACGAAAGATTGAGAAAATTCGTGTTAGAATTATTAATCTTACTTTTTCGGTCATATTTAATAATATATATATATATATATATATATATATATATATATATATATATATATATATATATATATATATATATATATATATATGTTGTACCTAGTAGTCAGAACGTCGTACTCGGCCTGTTATGCAAGGCCCGATTTGCCTAATAAGCCAAGTTTTTCTGAATTAATATATTTTCTCAAATTTTTTTCTTATGAAATGATAAAGCTACCCATTTCATTATGTATAAGCTCAGTTTTTTTTTATTGGAGTTAAAATTAACGTAGATATATGACCGAACCTAACCAACCCTACCTAACGTAACCTAACCTATCTTTATAGGTTAGGTTAAGTTAGGTAGCCGAAAAAGTTAGGTTAGGTTAGGTAGTCGAAAAAAACTTAATTCCTGAAAACTTGGCTTATTAGGCAAATCGGGCCTTGCACAGTAGGCTGAGAAGTGCGTTCTGGCTACTAGGTACGACATATATATATATATATATATATATATATATATATATATATATATATATATATATATATATATATATATATATATATATATATATATATATATATTTCTTTATAAAGCGTTAGGCCAGAGATATTTTGTTTGATTTTGTTTGTTCTGCGAGCGAGAATAAGGGAGAACAATTTGACTCAGTTTGCCTGTGTTTGATTTTCAAATACCATATTTCGTCTGGCGAGATATATATATATATATATATATATATATATATATATATATATATATATATATATATATATATATATATATATATATATATATATATATATATGTCGTACCTAATAGCCAGAACGCACTTCTCAGCCTACTATGCAAGACCAAATTTGCCTAATAAGCCAAGTTTTCCTGAATTAATATATTTTCTCTAATTTTTTTCTTATGAAATGATAAAGCTACCCATTTCATTATGTATGAGGTCAATTTTTTTTAATTGGAGTTAAAATTAACGTAGATATATGACCGATCCTAACCAACCCTACCTAACCTTATGGTTAGGTAGCCGAAAAAGTTAGATTAGGTTAGGTTAGGTAGGTTAGGTAGTCGAAAAACAATTAATTCATGAAAACCTGGCCTATTAGGCAAATTTGACCTTGCATAGTAGGCTGAGAAGTGCGTTCTGGCTACTAGGTACGACATATATATATATATATATATATATATATATATATATATATATATATATATATATATATATATATATATATCTGATTTTATACAAAAAAATGAACATTGAGAGGACACAAGAAAAGGTTCGCTTCTAAAGTCTGTAGATTTCATCGAACTCCCCTGGCGCCGGGCAGGACCGAGGACGCAGCGGGCATTCCCTCTCTGGATCGCGACACTGAGGCGCTGAAAGAGAAAACTTGCCGCTCTAGGGTCTTTTGTAGTGCCAATGAGCTTGGAATTTTGATGCTTAAGAAACCTTCTTGCACTCTCTCCCCATGGGCCTAGGGTCTCAGACCCTATTGGAACGAAGTTGTACCGATGATCTAATTCCCTGTACTTGGCTGACTTGTATCTTTCTCTGTGTGTCGCCGCGGCTCTTGCTTGGCCGGCAGAGAGGTTGATGTATGTGGTTGCCAGGGTGGATACGCAAGTATAGTCCCGCACCAATTGTCTGCCACCCTTCCACGGGCGCAGTGTGAGTCCGTCTAGTCGACCAGCAAAGCTAACAGAGTCACGGTTCAATAGGGTGCGGGACTTTCTCTCCGCTGGACACTGAGCAGAGGCAAGGCTTTTTTTAATGTCATTGACTTCGCCGTGTCTAGTGTGCCAACCACCAGATTTTCCACAATGCAGGCCATGCAATCCATATTCGTCAGCATCTGCCTCGCCGCAAATACACCTATGAACAGTGTGGATAGGGGCAGCAAGGCGGAGAGCGACTGCAATACGGAGCTCCTGCGGATCAAGACGTGTGTCTGTCGCAGACATAGGGACTGCCAAAAGGAAATCTCCTGCATGGGGAGCCTGCACAGCTGTGAGGCGTGCCCGTTCACTGAGGGTTGTTGCTGCCTCCAGCAAAGTATATATATATATATATATATATATATATATATATATATATATATATATATATATATATATATATATATATATATATATACATATATATATATATATATATATATATATATATATATATATATATATATATATATATATATATATATATATATATATATATATATATATATATAATCAAATAATGTAAGCATTTTGTTCCATTCTGATTTAAAGGTGCTGTTTCCGAATACGAAATCCATTCAAGGAAATGAATCTCGTTTCCTTTGGAAACGAAAATTAAGAAAAATATTTGTAACCACATTTCTTCAGATGACAAGCTGTTTAAATTTCTTTATAAAGCGTTAGGCCAGAGATATTTTGTTTGATTTTGTTTGTTCTGCGGGCGAGAATAAGGAAGAACAGTTTGACTCAGTTTGCCTGTGTTTGATTTTCAAATACCATATTTCGTTTGGCGAGATCTGCTAAATTACATAAACATCGTCTAAGACGTTTAATGTAGCTTTATATGTTGTTCCGTAGATGTTATGAGAACTAAAGTTAGGTAAAATTTAGAAAGAAAAACAAGAATTTTCATGTAAAAGTATGTTGAAAATTAAATCTTAGCCAACACCAGATTTTCCTTCTCATGCCATAAAATACATAAATTATATATATACATTGACACACTAATTCATTTCCTCAGGTTATTGGAGCGCCTTTAGTTATATGATTATCATTCTATACGGGTGTCAGCTGGAATCTGTGTGCTCAGTGTTCCCTATTGTGCGCAGGTGGAGGCTGCCCATTCTTGCGTGCTATTATGGAAAAGGCTTGAGCCCCGTCCTCGTAGATAACAAAGCTGATTCAACCCCCACGCTAGGGTAGTGTTTTTAAGGAACGTCTATTTTTGTATACACAGAAACCAGTAACCTGAGGGGATAGGGAAGTAGGAGGGTGAAAAACAGAAGAAAGAAAAGAAGTAGGAGAAAGAAGAGAAGTAGGAAAGGCAAAAAGAGAAGTAGGAAAGGCAAGAAGAGAAATTGGGCAGGGTTAAGAAAAGAATGAGATGTAAGGTGACAAGAAGGAGAAGATGTGAAGAAAAGCAGGAGGGGGAAGAAGAGAAGGTGGTGAAACGAGATGGAGGAGGCGGTAAGAGAAGTGGGAGGAAAGGGGAAAGCCAAGTGGGGAAAGGAAGCAGAATTTAGTGATAGTTTGACATGATTATACTGCCATCCTAACCAGTGGAAGACCTTGGAAAGGTTCATGTGTGTGCGTTTCAATAATAACTTACTGTTGCGACCTCTTGTTGAGGGTAGCGAACTCGACGCGAACAAATCACTCTCTCTCGGATCGATGTGTTTCTGCTCTTGGGTAGCGAGGGTGCTTGTGGTGCAAAGAACTCCCACCAGGGTGTGTCTCAGCTTCTCTTTGGTTCCTAGAACTGGTCCAGGGGAACGTTCCCAGAACTGGTCTATGGGGACGTTCCCAGAACTGGTCCAGGAGAACGTTCCCAGAATTGGTCCAAGAGGACGTTCCCAGAACTGGTCCAGAGAACATTCCCTGAACTAGACCAGGGGGACATTTCCGAAGCCGGTTGTAACAGCTGTTTCGGAAGTCTTTTGAAGAAAAAAATTTTTTAATACTAGGCCTACAGTAACAAAGCTTCTCTTGAGATTCCATTGTGCCAAAGCTTCTCGTTAGATTCTTCAGGGGTATGCTCTGTTGTAGAAAATCTTCACGTTATATATTGATCACTCTTGTTTACAAAATTACTCGCACTTCTCTTTGAATCGTAATAGTAAAATCTTTTTCAGGGTTAAAAAGTTTTGTATTTAGCCACGTTACAGGCAGCTGTTATTCGACTAACAGAACAGTCGTTGTTTTTAGCAGATTTTCTCCCTCCAAATTTAAGACTCGAGTTTGAATAAAAGGAAGTGTTAGTTTTCTTTCTAACGTAAATTTTAATGCTGCACTGTGTTTACTGAGATTTAGAAAACTATAGGTGCTTGTTTACCTTCTCTTAAGCATGTTGTCTATGCCAGTTCTCCTCTCCACTAATATGTCGTTATGGTACGTTTTGGTAACAACGTAACACATGCAACGTGCTATTAAAAGTAGTGGGGTAACAAAAATCCCTGTCTTCTATGTAATGATTGGTTAGGTTAGGGTGGCTTGGGCTCGTGCGTTTATAGCTTGATTAGAACGTTGGATGTTGTACGTTAAGGCAAATCAAGAGAATGGGCTGACCTATGAATCTGTAAAGTTGTGGAGCCGGATAATATATGTTGCTTCAGCTGGAATGTAGTGTTTGTACACTTTTATCAGAGCTGTAGAAACGCACGCGAATATGTCTGCAAATTCATGTTCAGAGTTTGTTGTCAAAGATTGAAGACTGTTTAGATTATGATGGTTCTATTAATGTTTGTTGCTTGGGGGGAAGCATGCTGATCGAAATTTTCAATATGTTAACAGATACAGTGTGTTCAAGCACGTACCTACGCACCTTTACTGGTGCTGGTTTCCTCCAACGTTCGGCTCAACATGTTTTATTCAGTAGTTCAAACTATCAAACTGCCCCATTTCGTCTGGCTAACGGTGATGATAGAGATTACATCCTTCACCAAGAATTTTAAAACATTTTGTGCATTTTGATTTTTTTGTATACTTAGGTCACAGGACATATCAAATTTTTCCTAATGCCTAGTTTTACTCCCTTCCCTGGAGCATCACAACAGTATCTGATTCATATATATGTGTGGTGTTCTTGACTGGATTTAAATATTAAACTGGTTAGTAGTTTGGCACTTCATTACTCTCACTATTCTGAGAATCCTGGCCTGGTTGATATAACAACAGGTTCCTATAAAGGCAACAGTCCAAAGCTACTTAAACGTAATTGCATCTCCAATGATGCGATTTTATATAAATATATATATATATATA
>NC_091175.1:16696765-16704265 GCF_040958095.1 Procambarus clarkii
TAGAATGACCAAAGATATGCACCGAGATTTGTCCCTGAGCTAAGGGCTTAACCTATTAAGAAAGAGAGAACTAAACCTTTTCACACTGGAGGATAGGGGAAGATAACATTACATTCTAAAGAAAATTGACAAAGCAGACAAAGCAGTATTGTTTAAGCTAACATAAGAGGGACGACAGGTCATAGATGGAAACTCGAGTAGCAAATGAGTCAAAAAGAATTTGTTCAGTGTTAGAGCTGTCAATAGGTAGAATTGTTTGGACGTAGAAGTCTGTGAGGCTAATTTGATTCAAAGTTTTCCATGTAAATATGATAAAGTCATGAGAAATGAGCCTTTATATTAGTCTAAGAAGGTTCGGAAAGCAAGGCTAGGAGCCTAGCTTGACCCTGCAAGCACATCAAGATGAATACGCTACAGACACACACACACACAAAGGCGGGGTTCAAGACCTAATAGCTCGATTCTGTAGACACAAATAGTATAAACACACACACACACACACACACACACACACACACACACACACACACACACACACACACACACACACACACACACACACACATGCACACACGCACGCACATGCACACGCGCACGCACGCACATGCACACACGCGCACACGCACACACACACACACATGCACACACGCACGCACGCACGCACATGCACACACGCGCACACGCGCACACGCACACGCGCGCGCACACACACACACACACACACACACACACACACACACACACACACACACACACACACACACACACACACACACACACACACACACACACGCACACGCACAAGCACACGCACACGCACACACACGCACACACACACACACACACACACACACACACACACACACACACACACACACACACACACACACACTGTGTGTGCGAATCGAGCTAATATATGTAAACGATCTCCCAGAGGGTATAGAATCGTTACTCTCACTGTTTGCAGATGATGCAAAAATTATAAGGATTAAAACAGAGGATGATAGTAGGAGGCTACAAGATGACCTAGACAGACTGAATGAATGGTCCAACAAATAGCTGCTCAAGTTCAACCAGAGTAAATGCAAAGTAATGTAACTAGGCGGTGGAAACAGGAGGCCAGACACAGGATACAGAATAGGAGATTAAGTACTTCATGAAACAGGCAGAAAGAAAGATCTAGGAGTTGATATCACACCAAACCTGTCTCCTGAAGCCCACATAGAAAGAATTACATCTGTGCATACACGAGGCTGGCTAACATCAGAACAGCCTTCAGGAACCTGTGTAAGGAATCATTCAGAACCCTGAATACCACATATGTAAGACCAATCCTGGAGTTTTTTTTCTACCACAGACGTGGCCACACATTTACAATGCTAACCAGAATATATACATTTTCTTCTATCCTCCATGGACAGGGTTACAGATGTGTTAAACACATAGTTCAGGGGTTTATTGAACAATCAACCACAGAAGTTGATTCGCTGCTTTTAAAATGCTAAGCTAACCTACATACGTAAATACATAGATACACAGATTTATGTATGCCCTACATAAGGTGTTCGATGTGTCTTTTACATAGTGTCATTAATGTGCATTTACAAAGGTGAAATGCAATTCTGATCAGCTTCCATATATACTTTATACACATACATACACATACACACACACATTTACGTTCATATACATATATACATACATATATACACACACACACATGCATTCACATACATTTGTCTCTTTTACTCTGACAGGGTGAGATAGCTGATAGAGAAACTATTGTGCAATTAAGCACTTAATCACTGAAGGTGATTTTCCTGGAGTAGTATCCTGAAGGTGAATCCTGGAGTATGCGGCCCCAGCATGGAGCCCGTACCTTGTCAAGCACAAGACGAAGCTGGAAAAAGTCCAGAGGTATGCCACTAGACTAGTCCCAGAACTAAGAGGCATGAGTTACGAGGAAAGGCTACGGGAAATTCATCTCGACATTGGATGACAGAAGAGTAAGGGGAGACATGATCACGACCTTCAAAACTCTCAGGGGAATTGACAGGGTAGATAAAGATAAACTGTTTAACACGGGTGGTACGCGAACAAGGGGACACAGGTGGAAACTGAGTAGTTAAACAGGTGGAATGCATTAGGCAGTGATGTTGTGGAGGCTAACTCCATCCATAATTTCAAATGTAGATATGATAAGAGCCCAGTAGGCTCAGGAACATGTACATCAGTTGATTGACTGTTGAGAGGCGGTACCAAAGAGCCAGAGGTCAACCCCAGCAAGGACAAATAGGTGAGTACATACACGCGCACGCGCATGCACGCACGCAAACACACACACACAAATTGCAACACATCTGGTATCCCATTCTCCTATCTGAAAACAATGCTCCTCTATGCTCGCCAAATCTCCAGCCCCAGCAGCAAATCCTTACTCCCACAGGCATCACGCATGGACACTAAAGTGCTCTGAAACTTCAGTCGCTATTCCCAAGATACAGAATCCGAACTTATCGAAACAACCCTCTCCATTAAATTTTATTTTTATGTCCTACGTTCTAGTGAAATAACAACAGGGCCACATGAAACGGTATACTAATATTGATCCCGGACAAAATTTGTCATGCTTCACTACACTGCAGAGTTTGTTACGTGGCAGTGTTTCTCACCACTTCCACCCTTTCCTTAACTACAACCTCACCACATCAATCACCAATGCATCTCAAGCCCGATTTCCCCTTACTAAGTCACCACTTGGCCTTAAACTTCCTAAATTACATTCCCTCCGCTTCCTCCCATGCTCGTTCGTAAATCACCAACTCTCCTCCTCCTTCTATATACATTGAGACCCCTATAAAGACCCCTTCTATATACAATGAAATACATGTGACGAACTGGTTGCCTGTTCCGTAGCAACAAAGCCCAAGATTAACTACCAAACATACATAATTCGTGTCAGCATGGCGAACTGCCTGCTTGCTATTCAAATTTAAGTTTTTTCAACTGTACCTCTCCATAATCTTTAAATAAAAATTAAATAAAAAAAACTTCCATCTTAAACCATCACCACCACCACCTCCCCTCTTAACTCTCTTTTCCTACAAGCGCAATCTCCATCAGCAAACCGCTCGCAATCGTTCTTGTAGACATGTTTTATTGAGTTTGACCGAAAGGATTAAATCAAAGATTTTGCAAGAAAGTTCTCAATATTTGTTCTGTACTTAGAAAGGAAATTAAAAAACTTACTCTCCAAACGCTATTTCACAATTTTAATGGACCTGCAGGGGTGTCACTAAATTACCCATTTCACTGAATTACTGCTTAACATCTTCAGAGGAAGAAGGAAATTAATTACAAATTGATAAAGGTCACTGAATGTATTCCTTGTATGATGAAGAGATGTGATGGGTTACTCTGTCGAGAGGAATAGGATTGGTGTAAATTCGACTACTGAATCCTAGCTGAAGATTCATTCTAATTCTTCGTACAGGAAAATGATCCAATAATCGGTTTACAAGCAGGTTTATATTTACTACTGGGTTAATATGAGCGAACAGTTCATATTAACCCAGTTCATAATTCTGTCCAGGATCAATAATCAGAGGCCACAAAACCCCATACAATGTCATTTCTTCAAGCACTAGGGCTGAACGGTAGAGCAACGGTCTCGCTTTATGTAGGTCGGCGTTCAATCCCAGGTCGTCCAAGTGTTTGAGCACCATTCCATCAACCGTCCTATCCCAAATCCTTATCCTAGTCCCTTCCAAGCGATATATAGTCGTAATGGTTTGGCGCTTTACCCTGGTAATTCCCCCCTTCTTCAAGTTAAAACAACCGGCACGGTTCATACGCAACGTAATATAAGTGTAAGAAAAACTATTCTAGGCAATGCTAACAACATTGAAAAAGCCATTTATATGACGCAATTTATAAATAGCATAGTTTTAAATGAAAAGATGCCTATTTTGAACTTTATTTTCCCACATTATTTAAGTCAATAATCAAGCCTCATTTCTGGAGTGATGCTATTTACGGAATTAAAGTTTTAATTTCTAGCGATCGAAAATTATGTTTCGTATAAAATATTCAATAAACTCCTGGTTTACACTCACACACACTGACTATAGGAGTTCCTGGGGAATGCCCTGGAAAGTTTATTTTTCCTTTCACTTATCTTCTCTCAACTTCCTCTTCGTCCCTATCCCACGTCCTTCCCTTTCCCCTCCTCTTTCACATCTGCTTGCACCTCTCCACACTTACATTTTTTGAGAGAAGATGGGGGGGGGGGGGGGTTAGGATATTTAGAAGGACTGAAACAAATGTTTGGGTCTCATATTCACTCCCTACCCCCCTTTACTACCCCTCTCTTCTTCACCACCTTGGCCCCAAATATATATATACATATATAGAGAAGAGAGTACCACCTCTGGAAGAAGGGGGATTTTTAGCCTCGGAGAAAACCACGTATAACGCAATACAGGGAATGTTTAGATTCCCTCTAATACAGTTTCTGTGTGCTATTCTCCTACCACCCCCTTCCTTTTTTGTGCTTTATTGTGTATTTGATGGTTTCAAGATCTACATGGGTTGATACAAAAATAATACAAAAAGTGCTTAAAGTTTATGGATCTCTTGAAAAACACGACAATGGAAAACATTGATGAATGTCACACACACACACACACACACACACACACACACACACACACACACACACACACACACACACACACACACACACACACACACACATATATATATAGAGAGAGAGAGAGAGAGAGAGAGAGAGAGAGAGAGAGAGAGAGAGAGAGAGAGAGAGAGAGAGAGAGAGAGAGAGAGAGAGAGAGAGAGAGAGAGAAAGAGAAAGAGAGAGAAAGAGAAAGAGAAAGAGAGAGAGAGAGAGAGAGAGAGAGAGAGAGAGAGAGAGAGAGAGAGACTAGAAATAAAAATGAATTTTGGAGAATTGATTTTTCAATTACCATCGACAGTAAAAGGAAACATAAGAAATATTGAGAAAATTCGTGTTAGAATTATTAATCTTACTTTTTCGGTCATATTCAACAACATATGTTTACAAGAAAGACTGCTACCAAAATATACTAATATATATATATATATATATATATATATATATATATATATATATATATATATATATATATATATATATATATATATATATATATATACACACAACTTTAGAACACTTTCCCACCAGGAGACTCGAACCCTAGCCAGCACAGAAGCCTTCCAGCAACTGGCATGACAGGTACGCCTTAACATAACAGGTACGCCTTATATATATATATATATATATATATATATATATATATATATATATATATATATATATATATATATATATATATATATATATATATATATATAACATAACAGGTACGCCTTATATATATATATATATATATATATATATATATATATATATATATATATATATATATATATATATATATATATATATATATATATATATATGCGAACAAGCCTGAATGGTCCCCAGGACTATATGCGAATGAAAACTCACACCCCAGAAGTGACTCGAACCCATACTCCCAGAAGCAACGCAACTGGTAACTACAGGGCGCCTTAATCCGCTTGACCATCACGGCCGTCAAAAGGAAGTGATAGCCGAGGCTATTTGAGCCACTTCCCCGACGGCAACTCGGATGGTAATCTTGGGCATAGCATTTCACCAAATCACCTCATTCTTTGGGGCACACGTGAGGAACACAAATGCGAACTTGTTCGCATTTGTGTTCCTCACGTGTGCCCCAAAGAATGAGGTAATTTGGTGAAATGCTATGCCCAAGATTACCATCCGAGTTGCCGTCGGGGAAGTGGCTCAAATAGCCTCGGCTATCACTTCCTTTTGACGGCCGTGATGGTCAAGCGGATTAAGGCGCCCTGTAGTTACCAGTTGCGTTGCTTCTGGGAGTATGGGTTCGAGTCACTTCTGGGGTGTGAGTTTTCATTCATATATATATATACATATATATATATATATATATATATATATATATATATATATATATATATATATATATATATATTCACATATGTATATATATATTGGAAGCTGGAAGCCATTACTGAATTTCAGATCAAAACAGTTTCAGTTATATTGGTAAAAATACCTTGTAACCACGAGCCGTGAAATAAAAAAAATTCATTTCGTCTGAACGCTTGTTGTGTTTGTGGTATTCCCATTTAACACAGAAGATTTAAAAACCTATGAAAATATATATATATATATATATATATATATATATATATATATATATATATATATATATATATATATATATATATATATGTATATATATATATATATGTCGTACCTAGTAGCCAGAACTCACTTCTCAGCCTACTATTCAAGGCCCGATTTGCCTAATAAACCAAGTTTTCCTGAATTAATATATTTACTATAATTTTTTTCTTATGAAATGATAAAGCAACCCTTTTCTCTATGTATGAGGTCAATTTTTTTTTATTGGAGTTAAAATTAACGTAGATATATGACCGAACCTAACCAACCCTACCTAACCTAACCTAACCTATATTTATAGGTAAGGTTAGGTTAGGTAGCCAAAAAAAGCTAGGTTAGGTAAGGTTAGGTAGGTTAGGTAGACGAAAAAACATTAATTCATGAAAACTTGGCTTATTAGGCAAATCGGGCCTTGAATAGTAGGCTGAGAAGTGCGTTCTGGCTATTAGGTACGACATATATATATATATATATATATATATATATATATATATATATATATATATATATATATGTCGTACCTAGTAGCCAGAACTCACTTCTCAGCCTACTATGCAAGGCCCGATTTGCCTAATAAGCCTAGTTTTAATGAATTAATGTTTTTTCGACTACCTAACCTACCTAACCTAACCTAACCTAAAGTTTTCGGCTACCTAACCTAACCTAACCTATAAAGATAGGTTAGGTTAGGTTAGGTAGGGTTGGTTAGGTTCGGTCATATATCTACGTTAATTTTAACTCCAATAAAAAAAATTTGACTTCATACATAATGAATTGGGTAGCTTTATCATTTCATAAGAAAAAAATTAGAGAAAATATATTAATTCAGTAAAACTTGGCTTATTAGGCAAATCGGGCCTTGCATAGTAGGCAGAAAAGTGAGTTCTGGCTATTAGGTACGACATATATATATATATATATATATATATATATATATATATATATATATATATATATATATATATATATATATATATATCGCACCTAATAGCCAGCAAGCCCTTCTCGGCTTACTATGCAAGGCCCGATTTGTCTAATAGGCTGAGTGATTTTCTTTATTTTCAACATATTGTTTACAGTTGGTTTATTTTAAATATTATTATTATATTATATTATATTTTGAACATAAATTATTTACTTAATTATGTTACTTAATTATTTAATTTAATTATTTACTTAATTAAGCAGTCTCCGTGGTGTAGTGGTAAGAC
>NC_091175.1:16709265-16771765 GCF_040958095.1 Procambarus clarkii
CTGAGGGCTGATCATAACGTCAGGGGGCACCGAGAGCTGGGCATGACGTCCGAGGCTACCGAGGGCTGGGTATAACGTCCGGGGGCCACCGAGGGCTGGACATGATATCCGGGGGGCATCGAAGGCTGGGCATGACGTCACGTCCGGGGCCACCAAGGGCTGGGCATGACGTCCAGGGGTCACCGAGGGCTGGGCATGACGTCTGGAGCCACTTAGTACCAGACATTCTGAGGTACTGAGGACCGGATCTGACGTCCAAAGGGCCAACCTGCGGATCAAACGCCCCTAAGAACTAGAGGCCGGATCAAACGTCTTAAGGGCCCTGAACCCACCAAGAGCCAGCGAGGGGAGTCAAGCGCGTATACAGACTGTGTAATAGGAATCGGAACACCACTAATTGCAGGACGTTAGGGTGTGAGAGGGAGCGAGTGCAGAGGTGGGCAGGCTCAAAGTGCACTTTACTTATATATATATATATATATATATATATATATATATATATATATATATATATATATATATATATATCCCCTTTCACTTTTTTACATCATCTCTCAATATTTCCCTTCCTCTTCTCTCCCTCCCTCCAATTATCCCTCTAAGCTTACATATATCCTTCTGTCCTGCCATACTTCCATCCGGCACACCTTTTTTATTAACTTACCTCTGTTCTTCTCTAATAATCTAATTATTTTATAACCGTGTGTATACTAGGGACGTCAGCCTGATGACGTTAAATCACATTAAGAAACAAAGCATATCTTGCCTATAAAAATAAGTTCAATCTATATATATTCAGAAACATGCAAGTTTCCTCTCTATTCAATGACCTTTGTTACCTCTCGGAATCCATAAAATCACGATTGCCTGAATATTCAATTCTGTGAACTAAACAATACTCGCTCAATCCTTTCAATTACTGTTTGATATAGATCGATGCGATGAATCTGTTAAGGGGGGGGGTATCTTTCTTTCTGGCGGGATATGCGATACTTAGATGAGATTAATACCAGAAACACTATGAGTGACGATGCATTTGGGGGGAATTAAATTTATTTTTACAACAAATAATAATGATCTTTTTAAACCACTTATTATTCTTTTGGCATACATATATTAAATTATGACAGCAATTGGCCCTTAATTTATTCCGTGAGGCTATCCTTGGCTTGCCTCGATGAAGCTCTCAGCTGCTCAGAACCTTCAGTTGTTTAGAGCCTCCAGGTGCTCACAGCCTCAGTGCCGCAGAGTGCTTTCATTCTAATGTAAAACTCCTAATAAAACATTGCAAGAAAATTAAAACTCCGTTGCTTCCTTATGAGCACTTAATTAACTTACGGGTTAAATGAAACTATATCTTTCTAAATTAATTTCGCTTTACAATTATTCAATCAAGTTGCCTTCCATATTTGCAACATGAAACGCCGTCGCGTGGATCAAGAGCCCTCTGGTATGAACCTGTCATTTTACAGTCTGTTGCAGAAGGCAAAAATATGCTTCAGAGGACCATCCCTGCAAAAATTATTATCAATGGATGCTTCCTATCTCATTTGAAACTTGTTGAATCCGCACGAAACTACAATAGTTACCCGGATCAGGACTTATCAAGCCTTCACGCATCCGCTTACGAAACCTGTACATCGATCGACAACCATGGCAGCTTTGGTTACATTTTCTTAAACAATTTATGAGCTCCGAAACACCAGATGCTTATTTAACTATTGATTGCTAACTGTGAAATTTGTAAACTGTTTAATAATAGATCCAGTAGCGCAGCAAGCAGCGTTGTTCGCTCGTACCTAATTGGTCCTGGATTCGTTTCCCGAGCAGTACGAGATGTTTGACACGATTCCTTTCAACTGAAGCAACTGTACACCATGCATTAGATAAATACCCAGGGATTTGTCAACAGTTCTGTAATGAATCGTTGGAAAAGCCAATTCTTGGTTATGGAAAATCTCGTTTAAAGCGGCTTCCTGTCCCCCACATATAACCCGTTTGGTTATATTTGTTTTAAATGTTTTAGTGTTATTTTACTTAGAAACAGTATTTAATTTTTGATAGTAAAAGTCATGGCAGGTTGTGGTCATGACCGCTGGAGCCTGACAGTCACCAGGTCGAGACTTTCGCCAGTACATTCTTCCTTATTTTGAGGGAGATTTATGTTATTTATCAACACAATACATTAGTCCTGTATTATCAAATAGGCGTTTCAATATCAAGATCATTCAATCTTGATGTGTGTGTGTGTGTGTGTGTGTGTGTGTGTGTGTGTGTGTGTGTGTGTGTGTGTGTGTGTGTGTGTGTGTGTGTGTGTGTGTGTGTGTGTGTGGTTTGTGTATGTTGTGTGCGTGCGATGTAAAAATTCAATATTGCCTCAATACCTTCTCACATACTTAAGAAAATTGCTTGCAAATAGCTTGGATAAATGTTTAAGCTTTGACAAAGCAAAAACCTTGTTCATGTGGCTCGGAGTTATATGTCTTATCAAGTGAGCCCTACACATGCGTTCGAGCCCCACTCACCTCCGCTCTTCATTATATATAAATGCTACAGCTCACTGATGAGAGGCCGATAAGTGATCTTTTACGATGTATCATATTTTCCCAGATGTCTGCTTTACGACTGGCACGATGGGAAAGCTGCCTTAATGGTAAACTTTCACCGCCTTCAATGTACAGTAAAACTGTAGTCGCTGCCCCTTGAGTGATTCTTTATTATATTATATACTCACACATACAATATATATACACACAATACACAGACACACACACCCATACACTCTCACAGTTGTACACACACACACAGACACACTCACTTTTAGCTGTGTAGTCACTGTGTAGTGACAACTATTCTATTTTATAGAAAAGAACCCACAACTATTTTAGCTGTGTAGTCACAACTATTCCATAGAGAGGATCATTCGTAAGTATTTTTCTTGATGAAGATCAGAGCCAGTGGCAAAGTGTATTTTATGGTATGCACGTAATTGACTCGAGACAAAATGACGAAGGTATAAATAGCTCAAGTTTCTCCGTTGTTTTCACATCATCAATTTGCGTGAACTCCTTCACTCACTCGTGCTCACGCAAACAGTGGCGCTAGAAGGATCATGATAATAATTAGTGTTGAAATTATTCGTATTCTGACAATTGAACAACATGATACTCGACTTCTATAAGCGCAGCATTCATATAACTATTTGGGTATACAACTATCTCTGCTCCTATCCCCCAAGGATGAATATAACAAGTAGGAACAGTGCCCTTATATTCCAACTGAACCACAGGACTCATTCCAGGAGAATGTAACACTTAGTCTGTCTCCTATCCTTGCGCTTCCTCTTACCTCTTATTCCTTACCTTTCCTTTTGAACACCTACCCCAAATTGCTGCACAGCCACATCAGAAGGGAAAACAACGATGAAGGAATAAGTAATGAAACTGATTATAGCGACAGACAGATTCACTAAAAATTACAAGGTGTGTGAAGAACTCGGTAAGAGTTTCCAGGAGATCTTTACAATAGACCAAGGAATACTTATTGAACTATGATAGAGAATATCCAACCAGGAACCACTGGAGGAGTTTGAGATTACCAGTGGGAAGGTAAGGAAGCATATGCTTATATTTGATGTAGCAAAGCCTCTTGGCCCAGACCGACTCTCACCATGGATACTAAAAGAGGAAGCACAAGCACTATGCCTACCACTCTCAACAGTGTATAACAAGTCGCTGGAAAAAAAGGAGAACAGCAAAAATTTGGAAGATGGTTAATGTAGTCCCGATACACAAGAAGGAAGACAGACAGGAGGCACTGAACAACAGCTCAGTACCTCTAACTTGCATACCATATAAAGTGATAGAGAAGAGTGCGAGAAAAAATTGGTAAAACATCTGAAGATAGAGAATTTTGTAACACATTACAAGCATGGATACAGATATGATAAATTTTGTCTCACATGCTTATTAGAATTCGATGACCAGTCGACAAAAATTAGGCTAGTAAGAGAAGGATGAGCAGACTGCACTTTATTGGATTGCAGGAAAGCCTTTGACTCAGTACCCCATAAGAGATTAGTGCATAAGTTGAAGATGCAGACAGGAATAAAAGGGAAGATACTCTAGTGGATAAGGGAGAATTTAAGCAACAGAAGACAGTTAATCACTGAGGAGTGAGGTCTCAGAGTGGCGAGACGTTACCAGTGGAGTCCTACAGGGTTAGATCTTTGAACCTATCCTATTTCTGATAAATGTAAACGATCTTCCAAAGGGAATAGACTCGTTCCTATCAAAGTATGTTGATGATGCGAAAATTATGAGGAGGATTAAAACGAAGGAAGATAGCAAGAGGCTCCTTGATGACGTGTACAAACTGAAGGAATGGTTCGACAAATGTCTACTAGAGTTTAACTCAAAGTGAGAAGGACCTAGGAGGAGATATTACACCGAACCTGTCTCCTGAAACCTACATAAAAAGTATAACGTCAACGGCGTATGCGAGACTGGATAACCTCAAAACTACATTTAGGAATTTGTGTAAGGAATCATTTAGAGTCTTGTATGCCATATATGTCAGACTAATCCTGGAATATGCGGCTCCAGCATAGAGTCCATATCTTGTCACGCACAAGACGAAGTTGGAGAAAGTTCAATGGCACGCTACTAGACTAGTTCCAGAACGATGAGGTATGGGTTACGAGGAAAGGCTGTGTGAATTGCACCTCACGTCGCTGAAAGACAAAAGAGTAAGGGGAGATATAATTATCAAATACAAAATACTCAGGAGAATGGACAGGGTAGATAAATACATTATTTAACACGGGTGGTACTGGCACAAGGAGGTAAAATTGGAGGTATTGTGTACACAATAGGAGGTATTGTGTACACAATAGGAAATTGTGTACACAAATGAGCCATAGAGACATTAGAAATAAGTATTTCTGTCAGAGTAGTTAACAAATGGAATAGATTAGGAAGTGATCTGGTGAAGGCAGACTGCACAGTTTCAAATGTATTATGATAAGAGCTCAAAAGGCTCAGTAACCTGTATATTAGTTGATTGACAGTTGAGAAGCGGGACCAAAGAGCCGAGGCTCAACCCCCGGAAACACAATTAGGTGATTACACATACCTATTGCTATTGCAACGAATTCAACATCCTACAGAAATTACGCCAGGAAGTGACAATATGACCTGCTATTCTCTCACAAAACACGTCATAAGCCCACTCGATACAATGGAGATTGTCAGGTTGCGTGTGTAGTCGCGCCAGCCCTTCTGGCTCTATCTACACGACACGCGTGTAGATGCGTGTGGTGAAAGAAGTCAACGTTAGTGTGTTGCAGAAATCTGTACTTGTTACTATGTGCTCCATTTTACTCGTAAGCTACGTTAGCAT
Source organism: Procambarus clarkii (assembly GCF_040958095.1). Lineage (NCBI taxonomy): Eukaryota > Metazoa > Arthropoda > Malacostraca > Decapoda > Cambaridae > Procambarus > Procambarus clarkii. The sequence continues at coordinate 16,714,666 of NC_091175.1, forward strand.
TACAAGTGGATTTAACAAGGGATTAATCGGCTTTATTAATTGTTTTCTGTTCTTGGTCTCCAGCTCGTAGCGGAAACCGGTAAAGTAATTTGTCGAGTATTTCACCTGTTACTGTGATATGTAATTTCACTTCATACATTTTGAAGGAAAAATATTTTGGAAAGGCTTTGTAATACAATAACAAATTAAAAGACGTTGTGCTGACTGCATATTTTACGATTTTTTTTAAGAAATTTACAGAATAAATGTAACAGAAATGAACATTTAAATTTCTATATTTAATTAACTGATACATATAATAAAAAATCTGATTGTGATTGAAACGTAATTTGGAATATTGGTCGTTCATGTGACTGACACTCACACTCGCACGCACACTCACACATACATACATACATACATACACACGCACACACACACACACACACACATAAATAGACACGCCTAAGTAGACACACGTGTTCTCCAGGCCCACGCCACACAGTACACACCGTCACACCTCATTCATTACTGGTGAATAAGACGTTATACACTATTAAAATTATTTTGCAACTTTTGCAAACAGAACAAGGCTATTCATTCATTAATTTCATTCCTGTTGTAATGGTAAGAGATGCAACGAGAAAGGTGGACTTAACAGCAGCGAGAGGGCAACGAGAGAGGATAACCAAAAAGGACAGCCAGTGAGGTGTACAGCTAGAGAGGAAGGCAGGCAGTGAGAGAAGCAGATAACGAGATGGAGGAAAACTTTATCGAACATTATTAATGAAACATGTGGCAAAAATAAGACACGGCAATTTGAGTGTGTTTGTGACAGATTAATTCATTAAAACTCTAACTTAATTCCCTCGATTAAATCCGTTCGTAACGCAATTACTCTGTCATATTGTTTCTGCTCAAAATGAAACTTAAAATGTATGTTAAAGAGCTCTGACTGCGTCACGAAATAATTCACTGAACTAATGAAACATCTGGCTATAAAACATGACACACCTGACACTCATGGCTCACCTGACACTTGACACACCTGACACAGTCATTATCTTCTACACACCTTCTATATTGCCCGCTTTATCACAGTCCATGTCAGTCTCTTATTTTAATCCTTCACATGAATTCTCTCTCCTCTTAATTCCATATCTATCCCTCCCTCTCATTCTCTTTCCCCTCCCTTATTTTCTATCAATCACCTTTCCACTCCCCCTCTATTGCGATGACTTATCATGTTCCCATACTTTTCATTTATCACTCTCAATTATCTCCTCTTTCAGTTCATCTGGGGGTTGAAATTATACTTCCTGCTCTGAGTCTTTCATTCGTTTACAAAAGATAATTGGATTCCACACAACTAGTTTGAAACATGTAACTTAAGTCTGGTTTAACAAAAATGGAGTAAAAAATATCAGCCTGAACATTTCATCCTGAATTCTATTATTCTGGACACGTGATAAAAGCATATACAGCCTATCCTCCTGTTTTGGTAGTGCTGTACTAATAATAACGATGATGACCATCGTATATATATCGACGTACAACGCAATTAGAAAGTAGAAATTGGCACTATTGAGTTGGACAAACCGTAAAACTATTTTCTACTTATGTTGCAAAGCCAACCTAAACTAACCTTCCTAGGTCTAATATGCGATATCTGAGGCTTAATATAGTACACATGTGTGCTATACTAGGCCTAGGAATATTTCAGTTTGTTTTATAACTTCATTTTTTCTGACTCTATAAAGTGAATAGTACAAAGTTCTACTATCTAATTGCTTAGAACGGTACTCTTTGTACTATGGTGCACATAGTTACAAAAGCTGCTGTCTAAACGGGAGAATGGATTGGCATATACGACTCCAAAAAATATGATCAACATGTGCCTTCCATCACACTCGAACTGTAAGTTTACATCTGGCTACACATGTGGTAAAAGGGTGGCATCCAATCTACTGTGCATTAAGAGAACCAACAGGCCATTTTAACACTGGTGTTCAAAGCGTCCAAACAGAGGTGCAATAAGGGTGATTATTAGCTCTAAGCAGTGATTCCATCGACGTCTCAACACTAGGCTAATAACCAAACGCTCTAGACTGACACTCTCGACCAAACTACATCGTCCAGCGCATCATAACAATACGCAGTAGATAAATCATTCGGTAATTACTCCTCGACAAGTTAGTCACGCTATTCGTCGCCGTGCGTGTGCGTAACAAGGGCGTATATAACCATTACAGCGATGGATATAGCGAGCGGAGTGATATATAAGGAGAGTTGGAGGACAACGGTGGGTCCCTGAGGTCCACTTGGCCTCGCCAGCCTCAGGTAAACACACAAGAACCACCTGATGGAGGCCTCACCAGGGAGCTATTATCCGTGATTCATAGTGATGTGGACGGCCCTTCGCTACTCTTGTTTCTAATGAATATTTGATCTTTAGTGATAATCCTAGACATCCAAATGAACTAAAAAATATTTTACAGTTTGCTTAAGAATATTAAATGCTTTTGGATTCAACAAGATTTGTAGTATAAAGTGGATTTAGGACCAAAATTTACAAGTAATTGCCTCCTAATATTGAAGGAAAATCAATACAATTACGGCATTTATATTGCAGCAATATTTGTTACTTCAATATATTTTCCTTATTCATAGTCCATCCCACTTTGACTCGCTGGTACAGCTGAGGCCTCATTTCTTGACAAGTCGGTGTTCGATCCCCGATGTCCATGTGGTTAGATACTGTTCCTTCCCTGCGTCCTATTCCAGATCTTTGTCCTCATATCACTATCACGTGCTATAGAGTCATGCTTACTCAGCAATTTCAATTTGCAAATACTTCACCTTTGGCTATCCATAACGAATATGTAATATGCGTTCTTCTTCACTCAACTCCACACACACACACACACACACACACACACACACACACACACACACACACACACACACACACACACACACACACACACACACCAAAGGTATGTCACAAGACTAGTCCCAGAACTAAGAGGCATGAGTTACGAGGAAAGGCTGCGGGAAATGCACCTTACAACACTGGAAGACAGAAGAGTAAGGGGAGACATGATAACAACCTACAAAATCCTCAGAGGAATCGACCGGGTAAACAAGGATAAACTATTCAACACTGGTGGGACGCGAACAAAGGGACACAGGTGGAAACTGAGTACCCACATGAGCCACAGAGACGTTAGAAGGAACTTTTTCAGTGTCAGAGTAGTTAACGGATGGAATGCAATGCATTAGGCAGTGATGTGGTGGAGGCTGACACCATACACAGTTTCAAATGTAGACATGATAGAGCCCAGTAGGCTCAGGAATCTTTACACCAATTGATTGACAGTTGAGAGGCGGAACCAAAGAGCCAAAGTTCAACCCCCGCAAGCACAAATAGTTGAGTACACACACACACACACACACACACACACACACACACACACACACACACACACACACACACATACACACACACACACACACACACACACACACACACACACACACACACACACACACACTTGTGAGGCAGGCGGGAGTAAGCGTAAAAGCCTTTGTCTGGATTAGGAATAACATAACAAGCAGGAGCCTGTGAGTAACAGTACGGGGTGAGAAGTCGCATTAGCGAACAGTAACGAGAAGAGTACAGCAAGGATCGGTGCATATATGTTGAGTCTAATATGTCGATGTTTGCGGATGACGCGAAATTAATGAGACGAGTTGTAGCAGATGAGGATTGTAGGATTCTCTAAGAGGACTTGAACAAGCTGCAGAGATTGTCGGAGGAATGACTGCTGGAGTTCAACACGAGCAAATGTAAAGTGATGGAATGGGAACAGGAGACCAGAGGGTCAGTTCACAATGAAGACACGTGTAATTAAGATATTCTACGCTAGCAAAAATTAGATCAATCAGGAACCTAAGTAAGGAGTCATTTAGGGAGCTTTACACTGCGTTGGTGAGATCAATCTTAGAGAATACCACCAAATCATGGAATACCCCTCCTGAAGAAACACAAGAGACTGGAAAAGGTTCAGAAAATTGTGACGACGCTCGTCCCAGAATTGCGAGGGATGGGGTATGAAGAGCGACTGAAAGAATTTAAGCTAACGACGCTAGAAAAAAGGAGAGGAGAGACATGATAGAGACGTATAAAATACTTAGGAGGATTGACAGTGAAAAAAAGATGAAATGTTCGCACTGAGTAACAACAGAACAAGGGAGTATGGGTGGAAGCTTGAAACTCAAGAGTCATTGAGATGTTAGACAATTTAGCATAAATGAAATTGAAGAGTGGGAAAATTGAATGAACTAAAGGAGCAGGCTCTGGAAACAAACAATAATAATGTTAAAAGCAGATATGATAGGGAAACAGAACAGGAGTCATTGGTGTATAAACAACCGGCGGTTAGATAGGCGGTGTCCAAGAGCTAATACTGGATACTGCAGACACAAATAGGTGAATACACACATACTTGCGCCCAAGCGGAACAGGGTTCGCTTACCGGCTGATACAAATATATAGGCAGAGTTTCTTTCATATGTTGCCTCTGCTCATCTTGCAGTAAATAGGTACCTAAAAATTTGACAAATGCTACGGGCTTCCTCCTGGAGATGTGTGTCAGCATGCGAGTGTGCGGGAGTGAGGAAACGAAAGGAGAGAAATATATGTAGAAGATATGAAAGAAAATAGGTCGTGAGTCGGTACATAAGACAAACGAAGATTAAAAGGGTGAGGATCCAACAGCTATATACTATAGGCATAAATAGTAAATACATATGCATACAAATTGACATCCTCTCACTTCCTAGGCAGATACCTTATACTGATCCATTGAGATCACTGTTAGTATTTCATCTTTAATTCTGTATATATTTTACAAAAAATCTTTAGGTTCATTCTGTAATTTCCGTCACACCGCTGAAGGCAGATAAAATATACCGGAAATAAAAATATGCAATAATTTAAATAAATTTATGATTTGCTTACAACTGAAGGTTAACACCCTTGAGAATCTTTCCCCTCTCTCACAAATCCCTAAGAGACAGAAAGAGCAATCCCCTTCCCACACAATTTTCCGAGATAGCTTCCCCTCCCACACCATAACAGAGAGCACTGCTTCTCACCCACGAAATACTTAAAAAAGCGCTCCCACTCCCTCCCAATACTTACGGGCTCACCATAGCCTGTGCAACATGGACACTTTGTTCTGAGTAGCTAAATCTAAAACAACAACAACCCACCTAACCACTTGAAGCTGAACGGCAGAGCGACGGTCTCGTTTCATGCAGGTCGGCGTTCAATCCCCGACCGTCCAAGTGGTTGGGCCACCATTCCTTCCGTCCTGGTCCCATCCCTAATCCTTACCCTGACGCATTCCCAGTGCGATATGGTCGTAATGGCTTGGAGCTTTATCCTGATAGTACCCTAGCCTTCCCAGCAATCCTCAAGAGCTTCCCATCCTCCCACAAACCCCAGAGAGCTCCCATTCCCCAGCCCTGAGGGCTCCTCCACCTGGCTCTGAGAACCTTCCCTTCCCACTAAGCCCAGAGGCCGTCACCTACCCAGGCCAGCAACGCGGCGCAGCCCTCTTCTTGAATTGCAAGAATTTATCCGTTTAAATGTCGGATTAAACATGAGGGAAACACGCCAGGCAATTCTCACTAAATGAAAGCAATGAATGCAGGTAACAGCAGAGGACAGAGAAATAGATTTAGCGAAACTTAATGAAGTTTTTCCAAGACTGAGAACTTTGCTTTAATGCTCTTCGATAATACAGATGAGGTAACAAAGGACACAGAGCGAGAGATTTAGCGAGACAGCGAGTTTGCCTAAGATGGAAAACTTGCTTCCTGCTTTTCGCTAATACAAATGAGCATAAATTTAAATATTCCAATTAATTTAAGTTTTCGATAATCAAGTAGTGCAATATATCATTAAACCTTTACCATAAAAAATATTATTTTTAATTTTAGTAGAGTTCATATCAGTATGAATACTGACAGTCATGCTTCGATACACTACTAAGTGGCAAACGCTCGTCGTTTGACCATTTGCAACTGACTTTATACGTGTAAATTAACCGCTGCCCAGCTGGGTTTCTCTCTCTTCCACGGTCTTGTACCCTGAACTGGGAGCTCTCTCTGGGTACCATTAGTTACTTGGTGTCATAACAACGTTAAAGTTCTCCTAATTGCTTCTGACACGACTTCACGGAGACGCACAAAACCCTCGCTAATACTATTAGGTCTCAAATAGGATGCAAACCCGATTACATGCTGGAAGTGTTACGTTGCAAGGGAAGAAACGGCAAGCCGTCGATGTAGTATAATGCTGCATGTTGTTAATAGTCGTTGAGGCTTGTGACTTGTTGTGTCAGACAAGTGACAGAAGCTCGACGAGAACTACAAGAGCGCAACGCGAACGACAGAAGTTCAACGCGAAAAATCTATCACCTTAGCTTTGACATTTTCAATGTAAGTAGTTTAAGCAGACTGAATTAAAAGCTTCATAAACAAGCTTACAACGCTACACTCGCTAAATCAATATGTAGGTCAAATTGCTCAATGATTGGTGGCATGCTAGAGTAATGGAAAAGTCTCGACTGCTCTCGCCCAATGAATAACTATTAAGTCAATCATTCGATTGACTACACGATAACGACTGTGGTGCGGAGTTCAGAATAGTGATATGCTTTCAAGTATGAAGTTAGAGGGAGTTGTCATGCTAGATAGGGACCCTTGTTTCCCATGCAGAGGGTCGGCATTATGGGTCATTCACCCGAGAAAAACGCTGAAAGTGGTACTTATTGACAATCGACCAGTGGGTTCGACTTTAATCTGGCATTCTATACTGATTGGCTGGAACCCAATAAAACACTAAAACTTTTTCACTGCAACGCCCGCAGTTGTAAGCAGTTTCTTGTGAGGAATCGTTAACTCTTAACAGGTAATTAGACACTGCAATTTTTATTCAACCTTTAATCTGTGAAACGTGTGATGCTTTTGAACCAACTGGAAAAACAAGCTACATACCATCCAAATAAGCTATTTGCATGCAAACTTCCAATTCAAATATCCATTATATCGATTATATATATTCAATCTATATTAAATATACATTATACACACTAGGAGACTCGAACCGCCGACCCAACGGTGTGAGGCGGAAGCTCTGCCACTGAACTATCGGGAGGCCCAATAGGAAAGATCTCAGAGGAAGGAAACCCCTGACCAATTCAGATTTTATACTTTCCCCGCCTTCCTCTAAAGTGCATAGGAGTTAGTGATGTACGCTCTGGAAAAGGAAGCTGGCAGCTCTAGGGTTTCATGTTGTTATATTTAGCCTAGAACCCAGTTCCTCCAAAAAATTGGTGGCATCTTACCCTAGGCGCCGAGTGTCTCGGAAACAATAGGGACAAATTTGTAATGGTGTTCCAGTTCTCTGTAATTGCGGGGCTTGGCTGATTCAGTGTGAGTGGCAGCGCCACCCGGATGTGCAACACTTAATTAAGTCAATGTAGATGCTAGCCCGGGTTGATACACTTGTGTAGTTCCGCACCAACTGCTTGCCGTTCTTCCATGGAATATATATTTTCAAGGGACGTGGATGCATATAATATACATAAATTGTCAACCACCGTAGATAGTAACATTTCATTCACCAGGGTAATAGGAGCCTCGAACATGCGACCTCTAGCATGAGAGTCGAGTACTCTATCGACTGGGCCACGAGACATCCACAATAAAGAAGGATTTCAGAGGCACCAAACTGCTTCTGAAATGTTAAATGAAATGTTAGTCTAATAGGATTTCTTTCACTAGGTTGTCAGATGCCACTGAAGAGAACAGGAACACTGGTAAAGCAATTTGTGTTGCTGTGCGAACGCCGAGGCCACTGAGTTTGTCAGGAAGAGAGGCTTGTTTTTATTCTAAGTCACTGAGAAAAAGATTTAGGGCTTTTTCTAACAATGATTTCAGTAATTATCCATTATCCGTTTCAGCAATTATCCATTTATATCAAATGACCAGTTCCCGGACTAATCAATGGATAATGGCTATTAGGCCATGCAGTTTTATTGTGTTCCAATATCTTAAATTTTATATTTAATTAAAGTTATACTAATTAATCAAGCATTGTTTTCCTATAATACATTTAATAAGCTTAAACCAAAAATTACAGGTACACTAATATATTAATTATTCTCAAATATTAATTCTAATTAAATAATTCCTCACAACAAAATAAAGATGAAATTCTGGAATTATTAATATGAAAGTACAATAGTTATTACTGCTTAAAAATTGTGTAAATCAAGAAGTCAAACACTTTAATAATAACTGATGATTACAAATGTATATTTAGCTAAGAAATTAGGTACTAGTGTCAAGGGAAATTTAGTGTTCCATTTCTAATTAACTGTGCAGTGTTAATAACTCAAACTGTCCGCTTGTTAATGTGTACAAATTTAATTAAATGTGTAATTCGTTTTGTCGGGGACAGGAAGCGCGTGCATATATAATATACACTATATATCGAGCTCCCCCACAAGGTCGAACTACTGACCCTCTTGAGGATGCAGCCTTACAGCAGTTCCTTAACTCCCTGATACCTATTTACTGCTAGGTGAACGGATACATAAGGGGGACAAAATCGTGCCGAATCATCTCTGTCCCTCGCGGGAATCGAACCCAGGATCTCCGAGTGCAAATCGAAAATGAAGCCAACTGTACCACGGAACTCTATAAGTATAAAAGACACTATCGCTTCTAAGAACCATTGGCTGGGACCACAGCATCTGATTTAGTAGGGGATAAAACGTTGTAAAGCGTGCATCTAGATCAGGTCTATATAGGTGATGGTATGTATAGCTTAGACCTAGAAAGGTGCTGTGGTTGTTTTGAATGCAATAATGGTTAGGTCAAGTTAATAACTGTTGTTAAGTTTCGAACAAATTTAATTAGATTAGAATTGTCTGCTGGCGAAGAAGTACTTTGCAATGCAGATGTACTGTTAATATTGATATAATTTGACGCTGGATGAAGGACTCGGTACTAAAAAACAAATCAGCATGATTTTCGTGATTAAATAGGTTATTAATACCGCATTATTACTTTAGCAATTGCTCTATTGACCTATAATCTTTCACCCCTGTTATGGATTGTATCTATGACCCCTTGCTTATGTAACTATTAATAAGCTCCGTGTTATCTAATACTTTTTGGGGGGTTAAACTTGATGGAGTTGTCAACATGACAACATGAGATACGCAGGAGCTGAACAGCATAATTTTCACAATGTGCCAACAAACCCACCCCTCAGTCTATGCTTCTCTAACTTGCGGTCGACCAAAGACACATTCGTCATTATTAGCATAATGTTTTATGGAAACATATACTTTCTTGAATATATATATATTCAAGAAAGAATATATAATATTCATTGAAGAATATAAGAATATATATATTGTTATATATATATATATATATATATATATATATATATATTCGAGTCTCCTGGTGGGAAAGTGTTCTAAAGTTGTATACTTAACTCTCGTGTTTAGGAGAGTTGTGCCTTAAGCAGAGACACTGTGTCTTCCCATATTAACAGGGACTTGATGAAATTAACGTCTAAATGACCCCTCACTTGCTCTGGTGCTCTTGGGAGGTGTTGATCTTTGGGGGATTTAAATACTCCGAAATTACCATCTCTTTTAAGGGTCTGAGCGGTGGTGCAGAGGGTTAAGGCGTACCTGTTATGCCAGTTGCTGGAAGGCTTCTGTGCTGGCTAGGGTTCGAGTCTCCTGGTGGGAAAGTGTTCTAAAGTTGTATACTTAACTCTCGTGTTTAGGAGAGTTGTGCCTTAAGCAGAGACACTGTGTCTTCCCATATTAACAGGGACTTGATGAAATTAACGTCTAAATGACCCCTCACTTGCTCTGGTGCTCTTGGGAGGTGTTGATCTTTGGGGGATTTAAATACTCCGAAATTACCATCTCTTTTAAGGGTCTGAGCGGTGGTGCAGAGGGTTAAGGCGTACCTGTTATGCCAGTTGCTGGAAGGCTTCTGTGCTGGCTAGGGTTCGAGTCTCCTGGTGGGAAAGTGTTCTAAAGTTGTATACTTAACTCTCGTGTTTAGGAGAGTTGTGCCTTAAGCAGAGACACTGTGTCTTCCCATATTAACAGGGACTTGATGAAATTAACGTCTAAATGACCCCTCACTTGCTCTGGTGCTCTTGGGAGGTGTTGATCTTTGGGGGATTTAAATACTCCGAAATTACCATCTCTTTTAAGGGTCTGAGCGGTGGTGCAGAGGGTTAAGGCGTACCTGTTATGCCAGTTGCTGGAAGGCTTCTGTGCTGGCTAGGGTTCGAGTCTCCTGGTGGGAAAGTGTTCTAAAGTTGTATACTTAACTCTCGTGTTTAGGAGAGTTGTGCCTTAAGCAGAGACACTGTGTCTTCCCATATTAACAGGGACTTGATGAAATTAACGTCTAAATGACCCCTCACTTGCTCTGGTGCTCTTGGGAGGTGTTGATCTTTGGGGGATTTAAATACTCCGAAATTACCATCTCTTTTAAGGGTCTGAGCGGTGGTGCAGAGGGTTAAGGCGTACCTGTTATGCCAGTTGCTGGAAGGCTTCTGTGCTGGCTAGGGTTCGAGTCTCCTGGTGGGAAAGTGTTCTAAAGTTGTATATATATATATATATATATATATATATATATATATATATATATATATATATATATATATATATGTCGTACCTAGTAGCCAGAACGCACTTCTCAGCCTACTATGCAAGGCCCAATTTGCTTAATAAGCCAAGTTTTCCTGAATTAATATATTTTCTCTAATTGTTTTCTTATGAAATGATAAAGCTACCCATTTCATTATGTATGAGGTCAATTTTTTTTTATTGGAGTTATAATTAACGTAGATATATGACCGAACCTAACCAACCCTACCTAACCTAACCTAACCTATCTTTATAGTTTAGGTTAGGTTAGGTAGCCGAAAAAGTTAGGTTAGGTTAGGTAGTCGAAAAACAATTAATTCTGGAAAACTTGGCTTATTAGGCAAATCGGGCCTTGCATAGTAGGCTGACAAGTGCGTTCTGGCTATTAGGTACGACATATATATATATATATATATATATATATATATATATATATATATATATATATATATATATATATATATATATATATATATATATATATATGTCGTACCTAGTAGCAGAACGCACTTCTCAGCCTACTATGCATGGCCCAATTAGCCTAATAAGCCAAGTTTTACTGAATTAATATATTTTCTCTAATTTTTTTCTTATGAAATGATAAAGCTACCCATTTCATTATGTATGAGGTCAATTTTTTTTATTGGAGTTAAAATTAACGTAGATATATGACCGAACCTAACCAACCCTACCTAACCTATCTTTATAGGTTAGGTTAGGTTAGGTAGCCGAAAAAGTTAGGTTAGGTTAGGTAGTCGAAAAACAATTAATTCATGAAAAATTGGCTTATTAGGCAAATCGGGCCATGCACAGTAGGCTGAGAAGTGCGTTCTGGCTACTAGGTACGACATATATATATATATATATATATATATATATATATATATATATATATATATATATATATATACAAGAATATATATATTCATTGAATATATATACAAGATATATACACACACACACATATGCGAACAAGCCTGAATGGTCCCCAGGACTATATGCGACTGAAAAGTCGCATATAGTGTGTATATATATATATATATATATATATATATATATACACACATATATATATATATATATATATATATATATATATATATATATATATATATATATATATATATATATATGAAACCTAGGTCAGATTTTGGCTGTTATTTCCACGTGACCCTATTCAAAGACATGATTCGAGATTTGCTGCATTCGCTTCTTGCCAATACTGAAAACTCTTTGAAATCAACATAAACAAAACATCTTGCCTAAATATACCCAAACTTAAATATACGTAAGCTCATAATATATAATTTATTTTTTGAAAAATCTACTTCTCATTATACCGCTAATTCATCCCGGCAGACAGGTGCCTGATGTATTAGTGGTGTACTTACAAATTAGAGCAGACAATAGCACGTTACTCACGACAGCTCACTGTTACAAAGCAGAATTAAATATGTGTTCACTAGAAAACTTTCGCGTAACGACATTTAACTACATAAACTATGCAGAGCTCATCCATCGCAAAGAACACGCTCTAGCGTTAACAAAAGCTTAAAAATTGTATTTAACAGGCCCATTTACATCAATATCTTCTAATAACTACCGCAAATCAGTCTATAAACATAGTATAGTGATTAACAAGCGCATTTACATTCCGGCGTATGAATTCTAGCTTGGTAGTCCGTGCACCCTCACACCTTGAGTTGACATTGCAGATACTTAAGAAAGTTTTACTCCAAACTTTTGCATCTTGGGGTTTACCTGAACTTCTCCCCAACCATTCACGTCTGGGCTATACTAAAATGAGGTTGTGTAGCCACTCGCAGTATACTCCAGCGCTCTCCCAATCTAGTATATGGAGTATACTTGCAGTATACTCCAGCGCTCTCCCCGTCTAGCAGCAGCCAGATCTCGACTCAGGTAGTTCATTTCTCATAGTATACACAGTACATTATTGGTTGTTTTCTCACTCGCTTCACTTAGGCCAATAACTTTACGAAAAACACATGTTTTATCACGGATGTTTTTTTTTATAATTAAAGTTTTATATTACTAGGGATCGAAGCTGAAAACAAGAATCCTAATTACGTTAAATATTAAAAAGTAAAGTCATGAGATATATGAGGTTCCACCCCCTGGGCTCTGCCTTCAGATATCATTGTTTTGATTTGGTAATACATTGTTCAAAGCTTCTCCCAAAAAATGGTTTACTTCCTATGTTCAAAACGCACCTTTAAAATTGTAACCTTGTGAGTGTTAAGATGTAACTCATGAAATTAGGATTCTGGAGGACACGAGGATCCGTAAGGCTGACCATTGCAGTGTTAATGTTACAATTGCAATCATATACAGTGAGGGCTTGGCCCTTTATTTTCAACTGGTAGAGCCGGGTACCTTTGTTTAAATTGAGAAATGCATCATCCATCCGGCACGAGAATGCCTAGTACCTAATTTTGAACGGCGGACCGAGTCAGTATATTACTTTGCTCGATTGTAGTCTTTTGGGTTGAACGCGAGATCAATTGAAACATGTCATGCCGGAGCATCTGGATATGTCAATATACGTCGAATTCATAGAAACGAAAAGTGTGGGCACACAAAACTAGTTGATCAGTGATGTAGTAGATTAGCAGGAAAGGGAAATGCAATTGTAAATAATAGATGTTGTTAGATGAAATCAAATTCATGAGAGGGAGAGGCAAATAACGATATACGCACACTAAACAGAGGCAATTAGATGCGAACAGAGATACACACGGTAGACAGATCGAAATGAGAGGGAGGGTGGTAGAATGGGAGAGATTGACAGCCAGCTTCACAACAAAACAGGCAGCACCAACACGCAGCCTGATAGATAAACACGCTAACAACAAGGCTGACAGACCCACAAACTTTAGGAAAGTTGTCGTCGAGAGGAGCGGAGTTGTGAAGGTTGATGCAGAAGAGAAATTACAGAGTAGCAGAAGACAGATCCCTACAGCTACTTTAACAAGACTCTCCCGTACTGAACACTCGCTCAAATATATATATATATATCCAACCTTTGGTGCCTCTGTAACAAACACGACCTTCCTAAAAAAACACATTGGGAGGGAAAGAGGATAGACTGTGTGCCACTGCAGTCTCTGGATTAATCCAAGATCAGTGGCGTTGATGCACTGAACATTGAAGATGGGTTTCACAGTGTAAGGCACCACAGACTGCTGGCTAAGTTTCTTAGTATCTTAGGCTACATTCTTCACTTAACTAGCGACAACCTTCAGAAACGGACTCTTCAATGAAGTCTCCAATTCGAAAATCTTAAAGCCACTCAATTAGTGTCAGTGTACTCTAGAGGACTATACTTAGATATTAGTTGAGGAAGGTCAATTCATCCCTGATCTTCTAGCCGATCTTAATGAGCTCATTCCAGTTTTCATATATTTGAGAGAGGCTCGTTAGATAGCTTTAACGAGGCTCTAAGATAGCTTAGAGGCTCATTAATTACTTTCAACAATGTCACCCTAGGATAATCGACAGCAGGTTATATCTGAAGCAGAGAAAGCGAAGGTTATTACAAGTAAATTGCATGGTATTGCACTTGCAACAAATAAATGGACGAGTGGAAAGTGACAATAGTGCTCAGTGATGAAGTTAACAGTGTGTATAAGTGCACGAATGCGCGCATTTAAATACTTGTGTTTAAATCAGAAACATAAAATCACAAATAGCGCAACGAAATAATGAATTGTTGGGATAAAACACTAAGAAAGGATATATAAGAAAGACAAAGATCTAGAATATGAGAACAATGTGCTGGAAACGAGGTAGGTGCTGGGATATGAGGAAGACAAGGTGCTGGGATCCTAGGAAGAAAAGGTGCTGGGACATGAGGAAGAAAGGGTGCAAGATCATCATTCTACCGACCAGTCCAAATGGAAGGCCAGACACAAATTGTAATTAAAATATACCGCATGATTAAACATTATTTGGACCAAATTATACAGCAACTGCACAAATCAACATCACTGACAACAGTGAAAATTGCAACTATAACCAATAAACCGGGAAATTTTCCACTTAAAAACAAGCGCTTGTCTTTTTTATTCAATGTGATAATTGTGGCATCGTTTCCGTTGCTGAACATCTAAAGAGTATTTAGATTAACGCATTTAATTTTAAAAAGGTAAAATTCTCATATACAAATATTAAACATTGCAGACTGCATGTGAAACAAATGAAAATAGACTAAACATAATGAAATTTAATGCTGTGAATGATGATGCAATGAATGCGTCAGACCGAATAGAAACAAAATGGGTAGATATATAGTAAGGGTTAGAAAATACTATACGTGTGTTACATAGAGGTGGTGGGGTGGAGTTGGGTAGGGGGACGAGTTGCTTACGAGTGAGTACTGTTGAACGTGGTGGTGGTGGTGGGGGGGGGGGAACTATCTGACAAGTTACCGGAAACGGGTGGTAGGAAGGGGGAGGAGTGGCTATAGCATGTAGCATAATGAGTCATTGAGATATGTTGGTTCTGGCTATCGTGTCACGATCCAACTCGCCGGAATAACGAGAAAGAACAGAAATATAAACTGCCATTGTCAGGGCAACCATCTTGCTGTACCTGGCGCAGGTAACATGTAAACTCATTACACTTTCAAAAGGGTTGACTTAGGGGCGCAAACCCCTGTCACAAACAAGCAAGCAACCCCAAAGCACCATTCAGTATAATCGTAGCGACCCCCCACCTAACAAGCCCAAACATAAATGAAGTAGTTATAGCGGAGGTAACAGCTCTCAGAAAGTGGTAATTGGACTGAAGCCGCCTAAGCAACAACTCGCCACCTCGGTGATACCCCTGAGGTCACCTCACAACTGGCGGTACCAGCAGTTGTTCCAACGCGTGATATTGACTCTTGTCGCCTGCTGACCTAAAGCCTAAACCTGTCATGAAATGGGACACCTGACGTGGCTGTTACACTTCTCAATCACCCACAACCTCCTTCCCCTCCCCCCACCATTCTCCCTTTCACCAAAGTTTAACACGGAGCTGGAACTTCATCAGTTCCTGACACTGTTGGGACATGCATAGCCAGTTCGAAAGAGCGAGATGACTACAGCAATAGCTGGCTCACTGGATGCCTGGTTACATCGCCGAGTAATTAGCTAACTAGCTGATTATTTGTCCAATCGGCCAACTAATGATCCAAATCTACTCTGACGCATTTAAGACAATTAATATTCTCCATCCAGGGAATTAATACGTTGCATATTTAAAAGATATATTATGAAAAAGTATGCGTGAGTATATGTATTCGCATATAGTTGTCGGTAGACTGTATACTTGTATACCGAGGCCACACATTAGTAAGTAGCTAATGTCAATGTATTACCAAGTAACGCAGTTACCAGCATCATAGCGCTGCTCCGAGCAAAGCGCTTACAATACTATTTTCACATTAATTGCAAAGTTAACTTTCAAAGTAACCGCATTGCGGAAAATTCTTTTCCGTCTTTTTCCAGGATTTCCAATTTTGTAAAAAAAAAAAGTCTTACTCATAATTTCTACTCCGGTTTGATTGTATACATTTGTCAATACCTTAGTCTTGGGTCTGAGTTTAATGAACATTATAGTCTGCCCAAGCTAGTTATTGGCGCTCTTGAATAGATGTTAGTTGGCGCTCTTGTATAAGAGCTAGGTGGCGCTAGTTATTGGCGCTCCTGTATAAGAGCTACGTGGTGCTAGTTATTAGCGCTCTTGCATAAGAGCTACGTGGCGCTATTGTATTAGAGCTAGTTGGCGCTAGTTATTGTCCAAGTTAGTTACTGGCGGGTACAGCATTGGGTCCTGCGTCGACTTTGGTGGTCTAATCTCTACGTCAGGTCCTTAAAGCGGGTCCCTTGTCGGGTCCACAAGCCGCCTGAACCTCATCGTATTTCACAAAAGAAGGTCGTTGCGTCGTCCTCTTTAATTAGTCTTATGAAAAAGGAAAAAAAAATACCATCTCATTTATCACCCGCAGCCAGTAAATTTAATCTTCTCTCAGCCTAAAATATTATTTATTCCTTTAAAGTTAATTCCCAGTTCCATCATCTAACTTTTCTGAAAATATTTCTCACTCTACTCATCCATCTGTCATTATCTTTCTTTTACTCTGAACTATTTATATCTTATCATTTATTATTTATTAATCAAAATTTACAGTCGAAAATAATACAGAAAATTCTTGAGTACATGAATAGAGATCTTGTTTGGTGTTTGAGAGATTGGTGTTTAAAAACTGCTCAGTAGAAATCGAAGAAAATTCGGCAATAAATGGTTGCAAATTGACGTTGCAACTTTAGAGTAAAAACAAAATATGCTATGCCATTAACAAAGCTGTTTAAATTGGATGATGCAGCCTATTAAGTAAGCATGTGCTAAAGAGGTTGATCTCTGCTAACAGAATACGGTTGTGTTATAGGAAGAGCAGCATTAACTAGAACCGACTGTAATATCGAGGTATGCCTATATTAACGAGGTACGCCTATGCTAACGAGGTCACTACGTTAATGAGGTCAGCCAGCATCAACGAGGTGAATAGTGGCAATAATGGCAGTTATTTCCGAGTCTAACATTTGCGACAGATATCAAGTGTCACTTTTACCAACTTTCTATTTCCTAAATATATAAATTTCCAATAAAAAAATTAAAAAAATCATAAATATTACAAAAGAATAGTGGCACAATATTAAGTATTTGGGAATTATAATGAAAATCATGAACAATCATCCATGGAAAATAGAAAAGTGGAATATTCGATACTCATTATTATTTTACGGTAAATAACAGGGGGTAGATATTCAGAAGCAGACAGCTGATGGAATTGAAGAGGGTTGCGTCAGTCAACAGAGACATGTGCGTAGGCGACGTCAATCAACGGAGACAGGTTCGTAGGCGACGTCAATCAACGGAGACAGGTTCGTAGGTGACGTCAATCAATGGAGACATGTGCGTAGGTGACGTCGGTATCAATTAAAATATCAATGTAATATTTAAAATACAAAGAGGAGATATTGGCTTAGCACGCGTGCACACGGTTGATTGAACCTAACCAATATTTTTTCTCATTGAGAGAATTTGGATCCTTGTGTCATGGTTATCACAACACTAGTGACATCCACACAAGCGTGCCATCGTCACTAGCGTGACATCATCACTACCGTGACACTATTTCAGATTATTTCCAGTCTTCACTCTATCCGTATCTTCCTAAAACGAGAATAAAAGCTCTGTACACATTGAGAGTATTACTTTGACAAAAGGGCGTTGTCAGGTCTTTCAGTGAAACGTGTCGTTACTGTAGGTGTTAATGAAACGGGTCGTTACTGTAGGGGCTAGTGAAACGGGTCGTTACTGTTGGGGCTAGTGAAATGGGTCGTTACTGTAGGGGTTAGTGAAATGGGTCGTTACTTTAGGAGCTAGTGAAATGGGTCGTTACCAAAGAGTTAATGAGGGTATTTGCCAATCTTTAAAATATACTGAAGTTAACATATCTTCACTATGTCAGCCACTACAGCAGCGATACGTTGACATGTACACATTACTGTCTTGTAGCAAAGTAGTCTACATCCTCGCCTCACAATCGAGGAAACCAAATTCCATCCCCAACCAGGACAGAAATAGTTGGACAAGTCTCCTTTCACCTGATGGCTCTCAGGTGAACAGAGCCATCACCTAACTACCCGGGTGTTAAGCATCTATTGTGGGGATGCATCCTTTACGAGGTCAGTAGTTGTTCTCGGGTACCTCGATAGTCCAAAGTTCAAATTTCCGGTTCATGAAAACGAGAATTAATATATTTGTTAGTTTCATTAGTAAGACTGATAAGCTTGCAACACGTCTAACGTTTTCCTGTATCGCTTCTTCGTCAGCTTAGCCTCAATGAGAATTGATATATAATGAACAAATCCACAAGGACAATGATGAGGGTTCGAACTTATGCACGAGATGTTCCCAGATGCGCCTTAGTCAACTGTACCACTACATGGTCAAAATAATTGCAACCTGGAGTGCTACTGCCCTCACTAGGATCATTGTCCGTGTGGATTTGTTCATTTGATATATCACGCTATTGTGATTTGTGTGTGTGTATAATATATAATGTTATAAAATGATTGAAGATCATAACATGTTACAATACAGTTTCTCTTATTTTTTCTCTTAGCTGTTTCAATGTTTTTTCTCGCTTACTAGAAGGGGTATCCGGCGGTGCCCGGGGTAGTCTAGCTCAACCCCGATCCCCATATCCCACTTCTCCTCTTTCCCTTCTCTCCTCAACATCCCCCTCTTTATTTTCCTTCCCCTTCCCCTCAGTTTCCTTCTCCTCCTTACTTTTCCTCTCTTCCCCCCCATTCCCCCCTCCTTCTCTCTCTCAGATCACTCCCATCTATCCCTCCTTTTATCCTCTCTTTTCTACCCCTTTTTCCATTCTCTTACCCATGTAGCCTCCAACCTATGATACAGACATTTATATTTATATATTACATATATATTATAAATCCATTAATATAAATATAAGGGGTGCCCGGCTTCACCCGGGTCTCTTCCCTTCCTCTTTCTACCCTTTACCCTTCATTCTCTCTCTCTTCTGTCCCCCTCATCCCCTTCGCAGAGAATTTATTAAGAAGCACTGAAATAACTGATGAACTATATTACTGAGGACTAACACCTCTCGGAAACACCAAATATTTCACACAACTCCATTAAAATAGCATAAAGGTGTAGTCTATAAGTGCTAATATTTCTTAATGCATTTAACTGCCGACCATCCTATGTCTGTGTCGTAACCCTAGACCCTTGTCCCTGCAAAGTTGTGTGATACTAGCCCCAAGCGTTTGGCCTCCAACCTTGGACACAGCTTGATACATATATAGAAGATACTTCTCGTTCCATCCCCACAATTCCAGTTGCTTCCTATTCAACTAAATACGTACGGAATTTCCTTTAGTGCATTAACGAGGGAACACATTCACACGAGAGCCCTTGCTTTCATTCTCTGTATACACACAAGTCAAGTGCGGTGAAGTCGGTTGAATCGTCGCCTCTCAGACAGCCATAAGATGCCAGCGAGATGCTAGCTTTTCACAGCCTCAATTATTATTCGCGAATCGTAAGAGCTCTTACCTGTGGCGTCAACTGAGGATGGGAAAACAAGCAGGACACGAAGACACACCACGTCACGCCACCGATGGAGAACGTCAGAGGATGGTGACATCCTGACAGTACCTAAAGTAATGGTAGGCTGCGTAAAGGCCTTGCAATGGTTGTGGAACGTCTGTCATGATCCAGCTTAACCAGTTCAGACTGGGCACGCTGAGGTCATACCTTTAAGAGTCAAGGTACCTCAATTACAATGTAATTCATTCTGCAGTAGTTGAAATATCATTGTTATTCACGTGTATTCTAGTTTATTGTTCGGTATTTTGCTTCATTATTATTATTATATGTATTGATGTGTTGTGTGTGAGTTTTGTACTCTGTGCTAATGCTTCTGTCACTCCCCTTCCCCCTCTTCGTTTGCCTGTGTGTGTCTGTCAGTACAACCAACCCGGTGCGGGAGGTAAGCTTCTTGTTTGTTGTATATACATACTTGTATGATGCTAATTTTGTGTAGTTTAACCTCTGCGCATGTTCCCAAGGTGTCTATATACGTAACAGTATTTTTTCAGTTTTCTGTACTCCATGTTTAGTTATATATTATGTGCAGTGTTGGTACTGTGAGATGACCAGTAGTGTAAGCCAGCAGTTGCCTCACTATTCTGTCTGGGTTGTAGGGGGTCACACGTATAGTGTGTGAACTCTGGATATTTTTGTGTATATATATATATATATATATATATATATATATATATATATATATATATATATATATATATATATATATATATAAAGGGAAGGGGGTGGTAGGAGAAAAGCACACAGAAACTGTATTGGAGGGGACCTACATTCCCTCCAATGCGTTATGTGTGGTTTCCTCCGAGGCTATGGGTCCCCCTTCTTCCAGCCAGAGGTGGTACTCTATCCTATATATATATATATATATATATATATATATATATATATATATATATATATATATATATATATATATATATATATATATATATATAACTGAAAACTCACACCCCAGAAGTGACTCGAACCCAAACTCCCAGAAGCAACGCAACTGGTATGTACAAGACGCCTTAATCCACTTGACCATCACGACCGGTCGTGATGGTCAAGTGGATTAAGGCGTCTTGTACATACCAGTTGCGTTGCTTCTGGGAGTATGGGTTCGAGTCACTTCTGGGGTGCGAGTTTTCAGTTGCATATTGTCCTGGGGACTATTCAGGCTTGTTCGCATATATATATATATATATATATATATATATATATATATATATATATATATATATATATATATTTATATTGACTTCTTGCTAGTATGTAAGGAGGATTATTATTTGTGTGGATCGGAGTTTACAAAAGTCAAAAGATACGTAAATTGTAACTATTGTGGTAAGGTGACTTATATTATTAGTTGAGCCGTTTGAGGACTTTGACATATTTAGGTGCCTATGTTGACATTACCTCGGCAGAAGAGATTCTGGACGTGGTACAATTTCATGGTTTGTGGACTTTACAATTAAGATGAAATTCCTGACTTTGCTAGATATTTCAGTTATAGTTTGTTTAACGTTTGAAGAGGAGTAACTGACTTTGCCCTTTGTCAAGTCATTGTGGACTTTACCTTCCAAAGAGAGTTTCTTGACTTTGTCATATTTCCAGTCATTGTAGTATTTGTGGAAGTCGAAGATAGAGTTTGAAGACACTCGCGATTCGTATTAGTTTGTAGTTAGGCTTGTCTGACCTTGAAAACATATGTAGGCTGTTGTTGTTTTAGATTCAGCTGCTCAGAACAAAACGTTCCATGTATCACGCGCTATGGTGAGCCCGTAACATATGTGAGCGTGTTTTAATTTTGATTTATGAGCGCGAGCTAAACTTGAATGATCCCCAAGCGTCAGATTTAGGCAGAACTTAAAATGATCCTACAAAGAATCGAACTCGCTTGAGCTTCATATATAATACGTGATACTAAGTGCGTTCCCAGCATGTTCAAGGATTTAATGATATAACGGTGTCCATTCTCCACCAAAGTTGTGGGGTGTTGGATGCAAGGAGGCCGTAATGGCGCTATCATTGGTTCAGTGGGTAAAGTACTAGACTGCTGCCCTTGCCACCTAGATTCGAATCCTTGAGGGATCATTTCGAGTTTTGTTGAAAACTAAATTATTATAATTTATTACTGAAATGGTTAAATCAGTGAATATAAAACGAATTGTCTCTATGCTTCTTGGGTTCTTTCTTTAGGAATAATGTTGAATTAATGTTATCAGACAATTTTCCTGTTATAATTGGCCAAATACATTAGGCAAATGTAAAACGTAGAATCGTCAGAAGCAGAGATAATATAAATGCACGGAAGGATAATCACATCGATATACATTCCATGGTGAATGCCACAAGCAAACACTTCTGGATTACTTAGGGAGCTATGTTCTATAAAATACTACCTGCATTGTTGACCAAAATAAATAACAAACCGCAGGCTGGGAGACACGGTGGATCAATGCTTTCAATTAAATTAAATAAACTGCGAAGGAGAAATTGGTACATAAAGTTGAAAATTTAAAAGAATTTGGGGACAGTGAAAGTTCATTTTCATCTGGTATAAAGAGATACGAGCGAGTATGCAGGTGGATATCATGATGTGGATGTTAAACATCCACCACTGTCACCACACTCGACCACCAAGCATCGCTGTCAACATCCAAAACTATCATCCACCATCATCACACATCACGTGTCATGACACATGACACATCACCACACTTGTCTTTACACACGATCATCAACTACCACAAAACACAACAATTCACCACCACTACTCTCAACCACCCACCACCTGCACAACCAACCACTCACCAATATAATAAATGCTGTGAACCCATTCACCACTATTGACAAGCTTCACCACCGAACATTTGACAGAGTAACAGTAAGCCCAGAGCAATACATG
Organism: Procambarus clarkii; assembly: GCF_040958095.1. Classification (NCBI taxonomy): domain Eukaryota; kingdom Metazoa; phylum Arthropoda; class Malacostraca; order Decapoda; family Cambaridae; genus Procambarus; species Procambarus clarkii. Next base: position 16,737,505 of record NC_091175.1, read on the forward strand.
TCCATTGCGTACCCAGTCAACCATCGATAACACCAGCCAGCCAGCCAGCCAGTCATTTATTCACTCATTTAGCCAGTCATCTAGTAGGAAAGCAAACCAGCCAGCCATTCATTAAGCTAGGCATTCATTTAGCCAGCCAGCCATCTAACTAGCAAGCCAATATCCAGCTAGCCATCTAGCTAGCAAGTCAGCCAGCCAGCTATTCATTTAGCCAGCCAGCCATCTAGCTAGCCATCCAATCATTTAACTAACAAGCTAGTAAGACAGCAAGTCAAGTCATCTAGCAAGCCAAATAGCCATCTGGCAACAAAGCCAACCGGCAACCTTGCTAGCAAGCCTGCTAGCCATCTAGCGACTTAAACCCAGCCGGGCATCACCCCAGCCGGGCATCACCTCAGCCGGGCATCACCCGAGCCGGGCATCAACGCAGCTTGCCACCAAAATGTTACTACAGTACACCATCTGGCCAGCTGGTGGGTAACAACACAGACAAATGACTACCAAAATGCAAGAAGACCAACAGAACCTTTGTCCATTTGTTTACTATGTGCTTGTGTACTTGTACATTGTATTTACTACTAGTATGTATTATTTTGCCTGCAGTTTCGAGCTTTTAGCTCTTGGACCCCGGTTTTCTATCCCTTGGTTTTCGCATACGCATTGCGAGTGTTAGTACATAAGCCAGAAATAAACCTACAATGTAAGATAGACGGAACTGAAATGTCTGTAATCCCGTGGTTAGGCTTTGCAACTATCTAGTGATCGAACAGGTTCTATGATCCAATAGAAGCCTCACGGGCATACCAACAACAGCATAAGTTAGACACAATACATGAAAATGATGAATTTATAGATGATTACGCCACTCAACTGAAAATGTAAACTTTAATAGACAAAATACACAACGTAAGGGCCGTGCTCTAACACGAATGTACATGCGATTATACAAGAAATGTAATCACCACACACGTCATGTTCTCATAAACCAACAATTTATCATTTGTCGGGCTAAAAAATGCTCACTCCGTCAATATCTGTAGATTTTAGTTTCTCGACAAGGCTAAAATTCCCATAGTGAAAATATGTTCCTAGTGAATTTTACCTTGAGTACGGATTTAAATAATTACTAATTTCTACGTGACCTTCTCCACGGCCCATGAAACAGAAGTGAGTGTCCTGAAAAATATAATTCATAGAAATAATAAATGGGTGTGACTCGTACTGACTCCAACCAGGAGATTGAACTATTATACTATATACTATATACTAAGAATACTATATATACTATAAGACTAAAAATACTGCCAATTTACTGATGAAGAACGCCCCTGACACCAAACAAAACCCCATTGAAATTGAGGAATGTCGTCTATGCCTTCACGTGCCCACTTGGGGACTGTCAGCCTCAACGAATTCAATACATAGGCAAGACAACAACATCCCATTCAAGACGCCTAACGGTGCACAAGCAGCAAGGCCCTATTAAGGAACATATAATCTCTATACAAAACCAGACTATCACCGGAGATATCCTGACAAACAACACCAAAATAGTCGACAGATACAGGGACAATAGAAGATTGGACATCAGTGCGGCAATATACATCAAGCAGCCAAGCTATATATCACTAGGCAACTAGCAACAAATTACACTCTGCCAACTTCAGGAACACGACGGAACATACAACATACTGACCCAGTAATCATGCAAACAGGAGATTGATAAGATACAATGGACCAGTGAGGAGCTTCACTTTTACCTCAGCCTCTTCACCTAATCCTTGGGTATAAATCAACCACAAGAAACTTTATAATCATTAGAACTCTGCCTTTGACAATGTTAACAGGATTTATCAAAACGCATATCTTAGCTTAAACCCTTTAGAAGTAAAATAAGCAGTAGTTCAATTTTTTAAGTAAAAATTAACTTTTGGAGAATTAATTTTTCAACTTCGTTCTCAAGAAAAAAAAAGTAAAGAAAATAGAGAAGGTTCGCGCTAGAATCAGTGATCTCACCCTTTCGGTCACATTCAATAATATGTGGCTACGGGAGAGACTGCTCCCAAATATACTAATATATATCTATATATATAAATGAATATTACAATTGTTATTTATACTGTATTTATATTTATTTATATATATATATATATATATATATATATATATATATATATATATATATATATTATTTATATACATTTACATACATACATACATACATATATATATATATATATATATATATATATATATATATATATATATATATATATATATATATATATATATATATATATGAATGATGTTTATTGAATGTTTGTAGAATTAATTAATGAATTAGCTGTTTGTTTGTCTGTATGTCTCTTTGTGTTTTACAAAGACATTGATTCATTAAGAATAACCCTGAATTTTCTTGATGAAATTTTGTTGAACTTTCCCATTCAGTTTTGTCCGACAACGGCAATCAGATCTGAAAATCGAATATGTTCAAAACTTTGTAATTTGCGAAAGTATAACTTTCGCATATTAAAGACAATGGCATTGATTTATCCTGCAAGAAATATGGAGTTAATAACATTTATGTTAAGTTTATATATATATATATATATATATATATATATATATATATATATATATATATATATATATATATATATATATGTATATATATATATCATATATATATGTATATATATATATATATATATATATATATATATATATATATATATATATATGTATATATATATATCATATATATATGTATATATATATATATATATATATATATATATATATATATATATATATATATATACATATATATATATATATATATATATATATATATATATTAGTAAAAATATAGCTGCATTTTGTGCCGGAGCAGCCAGAAGCGGGCAAGGCAACCACGGCAAGGACTCTCGAACGTTCGTGTGGAGAGCTGTTGCGTGCTGTGTTGGGATGATAAAAATCGGTTAGCGCATGAAGCAGGAAGGAGCAAAGTTGCCGTAAAGGGCGAGCGAGGCAGCCAAGTTCCCGGTCGTAGTGGAGAAATGTAAACAATGTGAAGGAAGGGCAGGAGAAAGGTATACATTCATGTCTTGTTAACTCTGAGTCCAATACGTGTGCTGGAAAATCATCACAAAGTTAGGTTTTATCATAAATGAATTGATGATAAGGTTTCAAAACTTAGCTACAGACCTCAGTGGTCTCATCTCTCTTAGGTACTCAGACAGGTTGGACGATACACTCATAATATCGAAACCGTTAAGTATAAGGCAAGATGAGAAAACCCGTCTTGATTCCATGTTTATTGTAGGGAAACACCCTAAGCTCATCGGTATAATCTCCAGGCACCAACATACCTCCTGTGCTTTTCGTTTTTGAAACATTAGATGAGGTTCGACATAGCAGCCTAGAAGTATACCAAACATAATGGGGCATCTTATTCTACTTTAATTTATTTTCTCTATTTTACCTAAAGATAGTGGATGAGAAATCAATACTGAGAATTATGCTATGACAGATGTCCCAAACCAAAATGCCTTCCCTAAATGGACTTGAACCCCTAAGTTAAAATCTGAAAATACACCATCAAATACAGGAATTGCAAGATACACCAGAGACTATCTCCTATGAGAATCAAGGGACATTGGTGTTCAGAGGTCAGTGTAACATATAGAAGCAATAAATGACAAACAATTAATCCTCAACAATGCGTAACTTTGGAAGGCCGTTAACTTGGGACCGTTGGAGAGTTTAACTAACTCGTAAATCATTAGAATCAATATTAGATGAATAAATAAAATGGCACTTGCCTGGTGCATAAAATTCCAACATGCAAGACAGCTTCTGATGACTTGTCCCAACACTCCCTCTTTGACGATGACCAACAAGAGAACACACAAAAAGCTAGTCACGTCAAAACACGATGTCAAATATTCCATAGCAGTTTCTTATGTTGGTAAGAACTTGTGAGTACTCATCAATGGGAAAACTTTTACCATGTACTCAAAACTTCTTGCAAAGCATGTTAACGGGAGTCGTGTGTTAAATGTACCAGAAATGAAAGGTGACTCACACCACATGATGGTCGTGTATGACATGACACAAGAGCTTTTTGTGGCATACGTCAATTAAGGGGCAATTTTGTGAGTTACGTGTCACATGAAAATGTGTATCACCTATGGATAAATCTCTCTCACACATTTCCAGCTCTCGTATCTAGCGTAAAAAAAAAGGTTGATGATTACGAATGCAAAAAAATGTCACGTTATGAAAAAAAATAAGATTGCGTGATAAACCTTTAATAACCTTCCATTACAGCAATAGTTACGCAGCACTAAATGTCAGAAGATAATATTAAGCAATTACGTCATACAGTGGCTGTAATAGGTACACAAAGAAGGTACTGTAGGGTACGTACCTTCTAAGATTTATCTCATGCAATCATCCAAGCTTCTTAAAGTAATCAAGTCATAAAAGGAAATTTCCTTGTCGCTTTCAGTTTGCACTGTATGGTATTATGTTCTCATGCTACGGTATCATTAATAGTGTTTACTTTGGGGCTGGTGAACGAGAATACAGTTTACGTGATTGCTGGTTATGGTAAACGTGTTATAACGCCCACACACGAAAGATAAGTAACACAATCCTTGCATGAGAGAGATGAGGAACACACAGTACTCGTATGAGAGATGAAGAACAGTTCTTTATGACAGAGATGACGAGGAACACACAGTTCTCGTATGAGATAAGGAACACCCCTTCCTCACATGAGAGATGGGTGAGTATAGGAGACAATAAAAGCTAATAATGAAGTATTTTTCCATTGCATTTTCCAATCACATTATCGTGATGTATCAACGAGAAAACCAATAGGTGCCACAAGGAGGATTCGAACCTGCACACATGGTACTCCCATGACAAGCCCAGAGAATATGGGCTCTGTATGTATGTGTGTGTATATAAATATATATTATATATATATATATATATATATATATATATATATATATATATATATATATATATATATATATATATATATATATATATATATATATATATATATATATATGCGAACACGCCTGAATGGTCCCCAGGACTATATGCGACTGAAAACTCACACCCTAGAAGTGACTCGAACCCATACTGCCAGTTGCGTTGCTCCTAGCAGTAAGGTTTCGAGTCACTTCTGGGGTGTGAATTTTCAGTCATATATATATATATATATATATATATATATATATATATATATATATATATATATATATATATATATATATATATATATATATATATATATATATATAAACGAGCATAGCGGTGTGAAAAAGAAATTACTCATATTCAAACGTAGCTTTAACTTTAAGGAAAGGGCAAGTATTATTCATCTGTACAAATCCCTGGTGCGAACATATCTGGCAAGATGTATTTTATCACAGACACCTCACCAGTGCATTACATATTAGTTATAGAAACAGATTGGACCATATCGATAAAAAACCATCACAGAACTTCGTTAAATCTCATACCAGTAAATGTCAAGGATTTTAAGACGAACAACAATGCGAAGCAGGCACCATAGGGTAGATCTCATCGAGATCTTCATAAAAATAATTCAGAAAGCTTAACATGCCACAATGTAGAAAAAAATGAGAAACTTTTTTCACTCACAGGGTAAGGAACCCAAAAGATCGCCCACATGCTAAACCTGTAAATGTCGAAATAGTGATCCAGCTCAAAATACAACTGACAAAAAAAACCTCACCAATGGCAGGGAAAACCTTTGACAAGCCACCAACATCCTGTCGTCGTTGAGGCCACTAAAGTTGATGGCCGTCGAGGAAAAAAAATATTACATTTTTTTGGTTCAACCAACCATATATTGTTCACAAACCCCCCACCCCCCACAGTCGCCATGCGAACAATCAATTTAAACGATGAATTGTCAGATCTTTTATACAAGTATTATCACCGACAAACCTCTGGCCTTACACAAACACAACAATAACGAATTATAAACGTCTTTTTCTTCCAATACACATTACAGCGAGGAGAATGTCATTAGGTTTAACAGATCGATGAGACAGCTCCGCCGAGGCCAGTAAAAATTGTACTCAGGGGGAGTCATTATTTCTGATGGATGAAGGCAACACGCTATCAACCAGAGAACTTCGATTTTTTTCTATAATGTGATGAAGGCGAACGATAGAAGGAGGGAGAGAGAGAGAGAGAGAGAGAGAGAGAGAGAGAGAGAGAGAGAGAGAGAGAGAGAGAGAGAGAGAGAGAGAGAGAGAGAGAGAGAGAGAGAGAGGGGGGGGGGGGTAAAGAGAAATAGAAGAGAGAGAGACATAGAAACGGACACAGAAGATGCATTTAAATATCTATACTAATAAGAGTCTGTGAGTGTCTGTAGTTGGAGGCCCAGGCACATGAGGTAGGCCTCACCAAATTTGAAAGGGAAAAATATAGGGTACGGAACTGGCAGTTCCAGACATGCTTTTGGAACTTTTCCACAAGAATACTCATAGCAAAGTTAATATATATTCATCCTCTCGCTCGTGTGGTGGGCTGTTCAATTCAAGTGCCCAGGTAAATGAAACACATGATATATATATATATATATATATATATATATATATATATATATATATATATATATATATATATATATATATATATATATATATATATATATATATAAATATATATATATATATATATATATATATATATATATAATATATATATATATATATATATATATATATATATATATATATATATATATATATATATATATATATATATATATATATATATATATATAACTTTAGAACACTTTCCCACCAGGAGACTCGAACCCTCGCCAGCACAGAAGCCTTCCAGCAACTGGCATAACAGGTACGCCTTAACCCGCTCCACCACCTGCTCAGACCCTTAAAAGCGGTGGATTAAAAGCGTCCACCTTAACCCGGTGGACGGGTTAAGGCGTACCTGTTATGCCAGTTGCTAGAAGGCTTCTGTGCTGGCGAGGGTTCGAGTCTCCTGGTGGGAAAGTGTTCTAAAGTTGTATACTTCACTCTCGTGTTTAGGAGAGTTGTGTCATATATATATATATATATATATATATATATATATATATATATATATATATATATATATATATATATATATATATATATGCACCATTACGTCTGGGTATGATGTGTTCATTATCTCTCTTCTTGCAGAGTAGGAGTTCAATCCCTGATAGTCTAAGTTGTTGGGCACTGTTCCTTCATCCCCACCTCAAATCCCAGCTCCTTGTCCTGAGCTCTCTTCCAAGTGCTATATAGCCTTACTGGCTCTTCCCTCTCAGTTATTTTACCATGTTAGTTTCTCATTGTCTTCAGTCTCAGTTGTTGACAAACTAAATTATGGACAGTTTAAAGTGTTGATCTATTAAACCATGGGGTCTTAGAATAGATTCATAATTCTTCAACATAATCGCCTTCAATTTGGATTTCATCCATAACATGAAGAATCTCGAGGGATGATGATTTGAGATAATTTGGGGTTATATCCTGGAATTATAATCTCGGTTATAATTCCAGAATATAACCCTACAATTATTTTTTCAAGTCACTTTGAAATTTGCAAGGTAGAAATGCACTTTTAAGCAAAATTATCTGCGGATAATTGCAATACGGGGATTTTATTTATTTACTAATAGTGTGTGTTATTAGCCATTCTTTTGCAAGTTTTCTAAATTCCAGAAATATGTTCATGTCGCTACTTGTCAAAAATGAGTTACAGAATTCTGTTTATTTTGGATGGTAAGAGTGTAGAAACTTTGTTGTTACTTTAAATATTTTGGGGAGAGGAATTTTCTTGAGGAAAGGGTACACTGAGAAACAGAGTGGAAGAGGTGGTGGGGAAAGAACGCATTTGGGGAACTTTATAGAATATGCACACACCAGTCAAATATCGTGTTTTGGAGAGAGTTTCTGTACGGAAATTCAGTCACATACATGAAATTCGCTCCTCCCTAGATGGGAATCCCCGTCGCCAGGAATACAGTTTTGTGGCTAGTACTTTATATATCTGATTTTGGTAATGCAAAAGGAGTTGCTTCGATGTAAATTTTCCTGTAGTAATATTGCTTCAGTAACATATTCTTAAGATTAGCGATCATGTCAAAGTAACAAGGAGTCTCGACTGTTCATTTGCAACATGAGATGAGGGTGCACTTGGCGTGTTATAAATGAATATGAGATGAAACAAGACGTAGGGAAGATCTTGACGTCTGAGAGTGGACTATAGAAGTAATGATGACATGGGAGGAACCCCTGACTACTCAAGAGGGTGATACAAAAGAGTATTATATTATATGGGGGAACCCTTGATGTATCAAGAGGGAAAGAGGACCTGTTGATCATTTGCTTACCGAAAACAAGAGCTTTTTGGAATTTTGGCATTATAAATCAAACGCAATTGCCTTTTTTAGAATTTCATATAATTGTACAGTAAATGAAAATGCATTTAGTTCCGGAAGGTATGTCTCTAAACGTGCATTTACATAATTAAATATTTTAATTCGTAAAAAGTGAACAGAGAGCGATTATATCAAAGGCAATTTACGAGTATCAATAAACAAGAATTATTCAGACCGTGTTATATTAATTAACAGAAGAGTTTTAGGAAAGAATATATATATATATATATATATATATATATATATATATATATATATATATATATATATATATATATATATATATATATATATATATATATATATATATCAGTTTATAACAAATTGTGACAGTACTGTGCGATGTTGAAACATCTAATTAATATAAATTCACCCGATTTATGATCGGCTTCACGGAATGGTTAACGAGAAGCGCGAGGTACGAGGTCGCGAGGGACGATGCAGCAATGTACGAGGGACAAAACCACGAGGAACTGTTAATATCTGTTTTTTAACACATATCCATTCATGTCACAGTATTCCCACATTATAATTTCATGGTGAACTCCTGATAGTTTACCGTATACTATTTACAGAGCTGATGTAAAACGTATTATTGGTGAAAGCTTAGATGCTCACCAGGAGCTGACCGGTCACCTTCAAGCATCTATTTCTCTGTGGGGTTATCACGTCTTAAGAAGTCTTCTCTGTAGGCTTATCGTGTATTAAGAAGTGTTCTCTGTGGTTTTATCAAATCTTAAGTGTGAAGATAATTATGTGGATATAACTAAGCCAGTATGACAATCCATTCCATTCAGTATGACAACGCAGAACTTGCAAAGGATACGTGGACAAGCAGCTGGGATAAGAGAACAAAGAACTGGGATAAGAGAACAAGAAGCTGGAAACGAAAACAAGGAGCTGGGATAATACAGGGTGCAAGAAATTTGCAGCCCATCCTCTGAATATGGGGAGGTAAATGTAACGGCACACGTAAGTGTAATTATGTACTATTCCTAGTAGTCAGGAATTGTACTTATTACACTTAGTATTAAACCGTATTTGTCAAATAATCGCCAGAATCACTCCAAAATATTGTGAATATTTGAGTTTACCTGAAAAGCTGAACAGAAAACCATGACCTAACCTAACCTTCTTAGTGTATGAGGACAAGCATTTTATTGCTTCTTAATTACAATTATTACTTAACCTATAGCTATACTTATATTACAATTTTATAAAACTAATAAAACAAAACTAAAATCTTTCAATACATTATAAAGCAACTCAGGATATTTTCAAATTTTGCAAAAAATCTCTTTTGTTTAATAAAACTGAAAAAGAAATCCTTAATATTCAAAACATGTTCATATAGACTTGAGCTGAAAAATTCATTCTAAAGTTCCGAGTGTTTTAACAGAAAACGAGGAGAATATATGGGGAGGTAAATGTAACGGCACAAGTAAGTGTAATTATGTACTATTCCTAGCAGTCACGAATTGTACTTATTACACTTAGTATTAAACCGTACTGTCAATTCGGAGGATGCGTTGGAAATTTGAGAGGAAAGGAAATTCTGAGGAAAAAGCTCAAAGCTAGTATGACTATATAGCACTTGGAAGGAATGTGTGGGCAGGGGAATAGTTCCTGTGAGCGAGTGTGGCCGGGGGAATGGTTCCTGTGAGCGAGTATGGCCGGGGGGAATGGTTCCTGTGAGCCAGAGTGACCGGGGGAATGGTTCCTGTGAGCCAGAGTGACCGGGGGAATGGTTCCTGTGAGCGAGAGTGGCCGTGGGAATGGTTCCTGTGAGCGAGAGTGGCCGGTTGAATGGTTCCTGTGAGCGAGAGTGACCGGGGAAATGGTTCCTGTGAGCGAGAGTGGCCGTGGAAATGGCTCCTGTGAGAGAGAGTGACCGGCAGAATGGTTCCTGTGAGCGAGAGCGACCGGGAAAATGGTTCCTGTGAGCCAGAGTGGCCGTGGGAATGGTTCCTGTGAGCGAGAGTGACCGGGAAAATGGTTCCTGTGAGCCAGAGTGGCCGTGGGAATGGTTCCTGTGAGCGAGAGTGGTCGTGGGAATGGTTCCTATGATCAAGTGGACTGTAGAAAGCTAACAACAGCTGCAGGCAGGACACGACTGCAGGTAGTTTCGGGTTAAAGCTATATAAATATCAGGGAGGATACCCCCGAGGATTAATGGTAAACTACGATCTGTTTTCAGTGCCATTTGTTGTGGAAAAACGGTAGGAAGGTTCCAGCAGTTACATCCTCCTTTGTGACGTTCTTGTGCTAACAACTGCCTAACATGATTCACGCAGTATTCATGGCACTCATATGACGTATGAAACCATAACCGATTTCATACGTCATATTCAGAGTAGTTGTGTAAAACTCTATGCATGCAGTGTTCGAAGCCATGGCAAAATGCATTTCATACGTGATATTCACAGTTACTGCTTAGCACCATCCAAATGCATACTTCAGAACGAGCCAACCAACATCGTAAATGATAGACACATTATCCTTCCACTATCCCAATAATATGCAGAATATTTGCCAAATCTTCATTAGCATATTCATTCAAACACATACCTTGATATCAATCATTACGTATAACTTAACAGTCCAAGCAAAATAGTTTCCTATTTATGTTGCTCTTCCCTCATAACTTCTTTTTATACCCTTTACCATCACTACTCATATATGCACCGTGCCCATTCCTCTATTGTCACTGCGGCTCCTGTTAACACATCCCCGTGATTTGAATGCTGTGATTTCAGTTGTCACTGCTGAGTTGCATTTAGTCACAAACGTTCATGTTGACATAGTGAGACTCGTTCCCCAGGTTTGTTACCTGAAACAAGTCTCAAGCAGGCGTATTTATCTTCCCACCTACCTTCCAACTTGCCTGCCTGTCTGCCTACCTGTCTGTGACAACAGACCTGCCTAACAACCATGCCTGCCTACCTACCAATCTGCTGGTCTGCCTGCCTGCCTGCGTTTAGTAGTAGGTAGATCACTATATCGCGTACCTACACTATGTCCCTCTTTAACTCCCAGGTCTAATTACCTGGAAAGGTAAGCACCGCGGTGCACCCGTGTTGTTTGTGATTTTATTGCTACTTTCGGCTTTATTGCAGTTATCTTCCTTTTATTTCTCTCTGGACTTTTATTGCGGATTCAACCTTGTTTTCATGGCTGCTTCTTACAATTCATTGTTATTCCTGTTTTCGTTAATGCTTATAGTTTTTATTGGTTTCTCTGCGTCCTACACTTTTTTGTTTTGTTTTACTTTTGACTGCTTTCCTTGTTTTGTTTTAACTTTTAAAGCATCCATTTTTTGTGGCTTTTACCGATTTCGTTGTATTTCCAAGCATTTCCTGCCACACACACTCCTTAACTGATGCTGTTTTCAAAGCCTGCAATGTTTTTGTCTGTTGTCCGAATTTCCCTTGTTACGCATATTTTTTTTCCACGCTACCTCGTGTTCATTGCTTCCTCGTAATTATTGACCTTTATGTTTCGCATCTACCTACCTTTTTTCTGGCTTACTGTTTACACACACACACACACACACACACACACACACACACACACACACACACACACACACACACACACACACACACACACACACACATTGTCTCTGAATACCATTTTTGATCATTTCCATTAGTTCAAAGATATGTGCTTTTTCCGTTACACACACATTTTGGACCATAACTTGAAATGAAAGATGGTAAAGGATCATCCCGCTGACGTCTATATAGGACTTAGATGGAGTTGTTGTCGTGAAATGCCGTCTTGGTTAAGATTCTCTTTCACTTGAGAGTGCTGCTTTTACTGCTGTTGTTCTATGTTGATGCAGCAGCTCCTGTTGTCGTGTATGTGGATATTTACCGTTTTACTACTTCTCCCAGGTTTTACAGCTTGTGTTGTATTTTGGTATATTTATGAAAGTCGCTGCCGCTCGTTATGTGTTTGGACGACAAGTGTTTGGTTATCATATTGATATAAGCATTGTTTTGACATTTAGAAAACATCTACTACAGCGGTTCGTGGGGATATTTGCTATGCTGTTAGCTAGTGCAAGTTAAATGCCCTTGAATGAGCTTTGAAATTAAATTTTGATATTGTCGAACCAGCTATCGGTGTTCTTTATTTTGACTCGAGTTTGCTGCTGTTTACTCTATTTCTTCTGTTGAAGCTTACATTTGCTAACTCTGATTCAGTGTTCCTTCGTTGAATATTGTCGCTTAAGCCAGATCGACTATTGTTCGTTACTTTTGTCCGGCCATCTGTTGTATACAAGGCGCCTCTGACATGTCTACCGCTGAGAACATTAATTTATCAAGTGCTTTATTGAGAGCAACGATGCTTTGATTTTTCTTTGGCATTTGGATGCTTTTAATTAAGCTGATTTGCAAATTATGTGTATTTTACTCAAATTCTGTATTTAAGGGCTGCGTTTGGTCCAATTAATTTCTGCCTTAATTAGATGTTACTGCTGTTGTGAGTGTTGCGTCTTCCCTCAATCCTGCAATCTGTGCAACAACCCAACAACACACGTAAGGAAATCTCAAACATAAATTACCTTGAAATAGAATTACAAAATATTAGGAATACCGGAAGGTTTTTCAGAACTATAATAATTAAGCCTGACTTAAACCCCTTTGTGTTGTTCCTTGTGCAACGAGTGAAAATTACTTGAGACAATCAGACAAGCATGGACCGTTCACGTAATGCTCTTTACTTCAGCACTCCATTGTTAGTGGTCTCTAATTACTTTTCCTCGGCCGTAACAGCTAAGTGCGAGTGGGGGAGTTGCATCTTGGCCACTTTGCTGATGTGGCGTTCAACAAACAGCTTGTGAGGATTGCTGCTGTGGTAAGAGCTTGATGAAGATTATCTTGACTGCCAACAATGTTTTTGATGTTACTATTATTGCTGAATATCCTCAGTTTGCATCAATATATTGGTATATTGCCAACAGATTTATGTGACAGAGGATACATGTATACTAGAAGTGTATCCAGCTTCCAGATGAATATACTTAATTCAAAACTGAAATAAACTAAAGAATACTCGCTGACTTGTCTGTGTATCTGGGCCTTATTAACTCTTCACAGATTAAGAGGCATTAAGCGCCGCACTGATTACCCCAACCACTTCTACGAGAGTTACATCAGGCCCAAATCGTACACTTAATAGCCTTAGACTATCGTTGGTATCGATAGTTCGAGAGATTTACCTCTAGTCTCATAAAATCTATGACGAGCATCACTCACGTTTACAATCTGGTGTACTTCATATAATAACTGGGCTTCATAACATTTAAAAAGTACGCCAATTATTTTAACATTAAACATAAATTATGTACCTGGCTTAAATGTCACAAAAACTGGGCTTTAGAGATTAAGCAGCGTGTCTAAGCATGTGTGATTTCTGCAGTGTAAATATCTAGTATGATACCAGATTAGGGTTAGAAACAGTTACCTAGGATAGTGACAGTTTATTAGGATTTGTTTTGAATGCATTAAAATACAAGGGAAAGTTTCTCCCAGGTGAACACTGCAATATTGCCATAATAAAAAAATGTCAGATTTCTCTCTGTCTTTAATTCAATTTTATTCGTAATATTAAGAGCCACCTGGAAGAAATCACACCATTGCGTACTGCTGTGATTTTAGTTAATGCTGTGATTTTAGTTAGTGCTGTGATTTTAGTTAATGCTGTGATTTTAGTTAATGCTGTGATTTCAGTTAATCTTAACTGGTCAGTGGTAAATTAATAGCATTCTGGCGTGTATTTGAGGAATGATATACTATAATCTTTCAAATATGAGAATTAAAGCACACTTAAGCTGTAATTATTCGCATGATTGTAAATGAAGATTTTTATGATTTTGTGGGTAGGGAGGGGGGTAATGGTAAGGGGGTATTTCGGCTTGTGTGGGTTTGTACTGATAAAGAAAATTAGGGGGAAAGTGGTAAAGCAGTATGACTATTTCATATATGCATGAATTAGGTGGGCAGGATAGGAGCTGGGATGGTGAAGGAGGGAAGGTACAATGTCCAACCAATTGGGCCATAGGGGAATCGAACGCACGAAAAAAGAAAGACCATTATTCAACAGTCAAGTCCAAGTGCTTGTGGAATAGTGATGGTAATCGTACTCACCTAGTTGTACTTGCTGGGGTTGAGCTTTAGCTCTTTGGTAGAGCCAAAGTAGAGTGCTTTTGGGTTTCTCCTGAATGAGTGGGATGGTGCTATTTGCTTGTGGGTTTGGACTGAATTATTGTCAAAGCGTTCCGAAATGGAATAAAATTTATTTAAGTTTCTTTTCGCTACATCTCCCTGCCCCTCCTTCTCCTTTTTCCTTCACCATCCTCCCTCTCTCAACAGGATCTTCCACTTCTCTCTCGCTTTCTTTTATCCCAGTCACTCCAAGAACCTAGACTCAAAAGAAAACAAAAAATCCATAAGCACCATCATCCCCACTTTAGCTTAGCCACTTATCCAGTCCCCCCCTAACACCAGGAGCGCTCCCACTTGCACCCACCACCCTTCACATTTATCCTCCCTTTCCCTTAATGCCCCCTTTCCCTTAACACCCCCTTACTTTCTTCCCAACTTCTTGTCATAACACCTCACTCATAAGGCTGGCTTTAGACTTTGCTTGGCTTCCTTCCTCTACTCTCCTACTCGGCTTTTTTTTTTCTTAATTTCGTAGCAACTCGTTCTTCCATCTGGCCTTTTTACTAAGCTTCATACCCTAATCCCTCCTTTCGGGTTGTTATTGTCTTTTGAATTCCACTTCTACACCTTGAATTATTTTAGCAACCACTTAAATTTGCAGATTTGCTTTATATTTCTTTAATTATAGTTGTTTTCCAACATTTATCTTCCACTTTTTTTACATTTTCCTACTTTTTTATTGTGATTGTCAGTTTAAGTTTTATTTTATTTTCCAATTCTCATTTATACCAAACTTTCTCTCATCTTCATATACCTTTTCCATCTCTATCTCTCTCACCTACTTCCTTCCCTCATTATTCTCACCTCTCTCTATTCTTCATAAATCCTAATCTCTCCTCCTTAAGCCTCTTAGTTACTCAAATTAAATTCTTTTACAAAAATCTCCACTCCACAACCAACTCTCGTCTGCACAGTATTTTTTCCTCTCATTCTCTGTCTGTATTTACTATTTATATTTACTATTTTTGACTACAGGATCGAGCGCTTAGACCCTGCCATTCTACCCGTCGATTGTCTAATGTACTGACTCCCGACCAATTTTTCTCTATTACTATATATATTGTTCTCTCTAGGGGAAAACTTTTTTCGTCCAGAGTTGCAGCATTTAACTTCTAAGTTACAGATACTCGGCAGGTTTTTATTTTCGTGTATTCCAGGTCTACAAAACCTCGACTATTTCAACAGCTTTTGTATAGGTGTAACGCTCTGAGTTTTGGGGAATGAGCTAAAGGGATGGGGAGAGGGGGTCGAAGTGGAATAAAAGGCAAAGGAAAAACCAAAATAAAGTGGGATGATGGTGGGAAAGGGGTGGCAAACCAAGTAAGGTAATTAAAATACAAGTAATAAATTTTATATTAAAGCTGCAGAATAAAATCCCAATATATTAAAAACAATTATAATATTAGTGACGGGAACGCCAGCAAACTCAAACGGGGCACTATTTTACACCAGAATGAAACGACACAGACAAAGTACCTGAAATTATCTGTAAACCTGAGAAATGTCATGCTAATGTCAAGCACATATACCAGCCAGAAAAAAAAAAAAACTTTACTATAAATAGTTTTCAAATGAATTTAGAGAGATCCCACAATCTAGCATTAATTATAATCACTAAAGATTATTTTACATTTTAACTAAAGTCACACATGTCCGTACATTTGTCCTAGTATGTATTAGAAATGAGGAATTATAGAAAGGAAAGGAAATTATGAGGAAAAGTGCTAGGACAATGATATAATGCACATGGAAGGATACGAAACATAATAGGATCTGGGATAGAATGATGGAGTGTGGTAATGGTGCTCACCCACTTGGGCCATCGGAGATCGAACGCTTAGAGTGAATGGAAATAAATAAATATATATTTATTTATTTATTTATTTATAAATTAATATATATGCCTTACTTTTTCCTCCCCTTTACGCCTTATTCTTGACCGATTTGTATTGGTCTACCTGTTTTAACCTGACCCCATATTAGTATAAATCCAACATGCTTTGTAATTTCCTATCACTTGAAAATGAACCATGTAGGATCAAAACGTTATGTAATTTTATAATAAGTGTAATGCATTCTACAGTTATTTATTTCTTTTTCTTCACCTCGAACGAAGATGACTTTTGGAAAAATCCTCTTCCAGTTAAACCAAGTTGCAAGAGCACTAGTCAGAGGGATAGAGGGTTTAAACAAGAAAATAATCAATACAGAATATGCAGTCATATTCAATGAAACGAATATATATATATGTATATATATATATATATATATATATATATATATATATATATATATATATATATATATATATATATATATATATACATATATATATATATATTGTTGAATATGACCGAAAAGGTAAGATTGATAATTCTAACACGAATCTTCTCAATATTTTCACAAGAAAAACATAAGAAATATTGAGAAGATTCGTGTTAGAATGATTAATCTTACCTTTTCGGTCATATTCAACAACATATGTTTACAAGAAAGACTGCTACCAAAATATACTAACATATATATATATATATATATATATATATATATATATATATATATATATATATATATATATATATATATACATATATATATATATATATATATATATATATATATATATATATATATATATATATATATATATATATATATATGCCTAGAAGGGGTACCACCTCTGGTGAAAGTGTAGGGACCTATAGTCTCGAAGAAGAAAATAAAGAGTTCTCAGAGAAGACCTTGTGGATCCTCACTGAACACTTTGACATTTTCTTCTCCTACCATATATATATGGTAGGAGAAGGTAGGAGATATTTTCTTATCTATATATATATATATATATATATATATATATATATATATATATATATATATATATATATATATATATATATATATATATATATATATATATATATATATATATAACTGAAAACTCACACCCCAGAAGTGACTCGAACCCATACTCCCAGAAGCAACGCAACTGGTATGTACAAGACGCCTTAATCCACTTGACCATCACGACCGGACATAATGAGGTGATAGCCGAGGCTATTTGAACCACCCCACCGCCGGCACTCGGATAGTTATCTTGGGCATAGCATTTTACCAAATCACCTCATTCTTTGGGGCACACGTGAGGAACACAAATGCGAACAAGCCTGAATGGTCCCCAGGACAATATGCAACTGAAAACTCACACCCCAGAAGTGACTCGAACCCATACTCCCAGAAGCAACGCAACTGGTATGTACAAGACGCCTTAATCCACTTGACCATCACGACCGGACATAATGAGGTGATAGCCGAGGCTATTTGAACCACCCCACCGCCGGCACTCGGATAGTTATCTTGGGCATAGCATTTTACCAAATCACCTCATTCTTTGGGGCACACGTGAGGAACACAAATGCAAACAAGCCTGAATGGTCCCCAGGACAATATGCAACTGAAAACTCACACCCCAGAAGTGACTCGAACCCATACTCCCAGAAGCAACGCAACTGGTATGTACAAGACGCCTTAATCCACTTGACCATCACGACCGGACATAATGAGGTGATAGCCGAGGCTATTTGAACCACCCCACCGCCGGCACTCGGATAGTTATCTTGGGCATAGCATTTTACCAAATCACCTCATTCTTTGGGGCACACGTGAGGAACACAAAAGCTTGTTCGCATTTGTGTTCCTCACGTGTGCCCCAAAGAATGAGGTGATTTGGTAAAATGCTATGCCCAAGATAACTATCCGAGTGCCGGCGGTGGGGTGGTTCAAATAGCCTCGGCTATCACCTCATTATGTCCGGTCGTGATGGTCAAGTGGATTAAGGCGTCTTGTACATACCAGTTGCATTGCTTCTGGGAGTATGGGTTCGAGTCACTTCTGGGGTGTGAGTTTTCAGTTGCATATTGTCCTGGGGACCATTCAGGCTTGTTCGCATTTGTGTTCCTCACGTGTGCCCCAAAGAATGAGGTGATTTGGTAAAATGCTATGCCCAAGATAACTATCCGAGTGCCGGCGGTGGGGTGGTTCAAATAGCCTCGGCTATCACCTCATTATGTCCGGTCGTGATGGTCAAGTGGATTAAGGCGTCTTGTACATACCAGTTGCGTTGCTTCTGGGAGTATGGGTTCGAGTCACTTCTGGGGTGTGAGTTTTCAGTTGCATATTGTCCTGGGGACCATTCAGGCTTGTTCGCATTTGTGTTCCTCACGTGTGCCCCAAAGAATGAGGTGATTTGGTAAAATGCTATGCCCAAGATAACTATCCGAGTGCCGGCGGTGGGGTGGTTCAAATAGCCTCGGCTATCACCTCATTATGTCCGGTCGTGATGGTCAAGTGGATTAAGGCGTCTTGTACATACCAGTTGCGTTGCTTCTGGGAGTATGGGTTCGAGTCACTTCTGGGGTGTGAGTTTTCAGTTGCATATTGTCCTGGGGACCATTCAGGCTTGTTCGCATATATATATATATATATATATATATATATATATATATATATATATATATATATATATATATATATATATATATATATATATCTATATCTATATATATATATATATATATATATATATATATATATATATATATATACTGCGTGCTTTTCTCCTACCACCCCCTTCCTTTTTTATTTTTTGTGCTTTATTATGTATTTGATGGTTACAAGATATACATGGGTTGATACAAAAATAATAATACAAAAAGGTGCTTAAAGGTTATGGATCTCTTGAAAAACTATTATCGATAGCAGGCGGTTTGACATCAGCGAGGCACTTCACATCAAAAAGTCAACACCAGCAATCAACAGCCAATTAATGCACAACTATATTCTACCCACTTCAAAACCCCGAACCAATATGGAAGCAGCAAAAGGAAGTATGGGCCAATAGGCCTTCTGCAGTTACTTCAATTCATGTGTTCACTTATCCAATTTATACCCATTGTTTCGTGTTCTGTCTTGTGTTTGTCACCTCACCCAAAACTTTTGTACCATGTCACCTCATCCAATAGAGTATAAGTACGAAGAATTTGTGTGTAAATTAAGCCTTTGAAACTGTAATACGAATTACGAAACGCGTTCAGGCGTCAGACAATTAAAAAATGAATTTTGGAGAATTGTTATTTTTATTACCACCGACAGTAAAGAAAAACTTAACAAATATTGAGAAAATTCGGGTCAGAATTATTAATCTTACCTTTTCGATTATATTCAACAATATATATATATATATATATATATATATATATATATATATATATATATATATATATATATATATATATATATATATATATACTTACTTTTTCGGTCATATTTAATAATATATGTCTACAGGAAAGACTGCTACCAAAATATACTAATATATATATATATATATATATATATATATATATATATATATATATATATATATATATATATATATATATATTAGTATATTTTGGTAGCAGTCTTTCCTGTAGACATATATTATTAAATATGACCGAAAAAGTAAGATTAATAATTCTAACACGAATTTTCTCAATCTTTCGTACATTACGCTTCACTGTTGGAGGTAAATCAAAAATCAATTCTCCAAAATTCATTTTTATTTCTAGTCTGACGCGACACGGGCGCGTTTCGTAAAACTTATTACATTTTCAAAGACTTTAGTTCACAAATACACAACTGAATAGAACTTACGTATCTCCGATTTTATATCTACATTTGAGTGAGGTGGAAGGGGTGATGTGGCATTAACACAAGACAGAACAAAATGTGGTATTAATAGGGTATTAATTTCATCAACACAAGACAGAACAAGAGTATTAATAGGGTATTAATTTAATCAACACAAGACAGAACACGAAACAATGGATATTGAATAGAAGTGTTTGTAGAAAGCCTATTGGTCCATATTTCTTGATGCTTCTATATTGGAGCGGAGTCTTGAGGTGGGTAGAATATAGTTGTGCAATAATTGGCTGTTGATTGCTGGTGTTGACTTCTTGATGTGTAGTGCCTCGCAAACGTCAAGCCGCCTGCTATCGCTGTATCTATCGATGATTTCTGTGTTGTTTACTACGATTTCTCTGGCGATGGTTTGGTTGTGGGAAGAGATTATATGTTCCTTAATGGAGCCCTGTTGCTTATGCATCGTTAAACGCCTAGAAAGAGATGTTGTTGTCTTGCCTATATACTGGTTTTTTTGGAGCTTACAGTCCCCAAGTGGGCATTTGAAGGCATAGACGACGTTAGTCTCTTTTAAAGCGTTCTGTTTTGTGTCTGGAGAGTTTCTCATGAGTAGGCTGGCCGTTTTTCTGGTTTTATAGTAAATCGTCAGTTGTATCCTCTGATTTTTGTCTGAAGGGATAACGTTTCTATTAACAATATCTTTCAGGACCCTTTCCTCCGTTTTATGAGCTGTGGAAAAGAAGTTCCTGTAAAATAGTCTAATAGGGGGTATAGGTGTTGTGTTAGTTGTCTCTTCAGAGGTTGCATGGCTTTTCACTTTCCTTCTTATGATGTCTTCGACGAAACCATTGGAGAAGCCGTTATTGACTAGGACCTGCCTTACCCTACAGAGTTCTTCGTCGACTTGCTTCCATTCTGAGCTGTGGCTGAGAGCACGGTCGACATATGCGTTAACAACACTTCTCTTGTACCTGTCTGGGCAGTCGCTGTTGGCATTTAGGCACATTCCTATGTTTGTTTCCTTAGTGTAGACTGCAGTGTGGAAACCTCCGCCCTTTTCCATGACTGTTACATCTAGAAAGGGCAGCTTCCCATCCTTTTCCATCTCGTAAGTGAAACGCAGCACGGAACTCTGCTCAAATGCCTCCTTCAGCTCCTGCAGATGTCTGACATCAGGTACCTGTGTAAAAATGTCGTCAACATACCTGCAGTATATGGCCGGTTTCAAGTTCATGTCGACTAAGACTTTTTGCTCGATGGTACCCATGTAGAAGTTTGCAAACAGGACACCTATTAATACTCTTGTTCTGTCTTGTGTTGATGAAATTAATACCCTATTAATACCACATTTTGTTCTGTCTTGTGTTAATGCCACATCACCCCTTCCACCTCACTCAAATGTAGATATAAAATCGGAGATACGTAAGTTCTATTCAGTTGTGTATTTGTGAACTAAAGTCTTTGAAAATGTAATAAGTTTTACGAAACGCGCCCGTGTCGCGTCAGACTAGAAATAAAAATGAATTTTGGAGAATTGATTTTTGATTTACCTCCAACAGTGAAGCGTAATGTACGAAAGATTGAGAAAATTCGTGTTAGAATTATTAATCTTACTTTTTCGGTCATATTTAATAATATATATATATATATATATATATATATATATATATATATATATATATATATATATATATATTTATATATATATATATATATATATAAATATATATATCACAGATTGAGTAATCGGTAAATGAATCATTTGACTCATAGGTAAATAATTTTGGAGCTGAGAAAATCTGAGAAAATTAGTAACCAGAGCTTGAGTATATGAAGACTAAGTGTATTATGGCGGCAGAAGAGATAGGATGGATTGAAAAAGGGAGAGGTGGGTGGGGAACAGGATCAGGAGAAAGAGAAGAAGCATTAGGAAAGTGATAAGGGGAAACAGACAGGGAAAGGAGGATGAAAAGTGGGTGGCTGAGAGAGAACAAGAAATGGAAGGTTAAAGAGGCGGTTGGGAAGGAAAAGAGCAAATGAGACTGATGAGTAATGGTGAGAGACGATTCTGATCGATAGCCACCGTGTCTTCAAGAAAAGGACGAGACGGAGGAGAAGAGTACAGAGAAAAACAATAATAAAGTTGAGAAATTGCTGTTCGAGGTTCATGATAAAGACTGGGAACTGCAGGAGGGAGGCACTGTAAGAACTAGGCTACCAGCTGCATTTTGGGAACTAGGAGGCTGCCAACTGCTTGGGGGGGGGGGGTAGGGTGGGTTGAAGAAGCATGGTGGAAACTAGGAAGTAACTAGGAATTACAAGCTTCCAGTATTACAGTACCTGTTTCACCGTGCACTATTGGATATGGCGTGTCTATCACTGTATACTGATGAATAACATGCCCACATAACAAGTATTGTTGAGTGTTGTTCTTCATCCATGAAATTTGCTAAATATTGTGGTACGAGTAACCTTCCCCAAGCCTTGCTATGTTTACACCGATACTTGCCATATACTATGACTCAGCAGAATCATGCACTGTTATATACAGTGCTTGAACGATACACTATTAATTTTAGCTCCTAATTCCACGTTTACTGCTGAAAACAGATGGCTTATACAGTTCCGTTTGTTCTATTGAGTGCAGTGATATATTTCGTTGGCGCTTTAAGTGACAATCATGTTTTGTATAGACGGTGTTTAACTTTAGCAGAATAATTACACACCTATTAAAATGAAAGAAACTCCAGTTATATCATCTTAAATAAATTGTTTAATGCAATTTTTCTGCATTGTGTATAAGCATAATGACCTTTTATGTTATCATTATTTCCTTAATCTACTTACTCGTCCATTTCATTAATCATTCGTAAGCCTAATTCACGACACAGGAATGAAATCGCACCTTGTTAAACCTTATTAAAGTAATTAACAGGTAAACGAAACCAAAAACGACAATTCAGGAAAACACTGATTTAGGCATGGAAACAGAAATGCAGTTCTATGCAGAAAATGTAGTGCAAAAACACCATAAAATTCATTCTGAAAAAAGCACGTTCCTAAATCAGGTCCCATCCTTCCTCTCACCCCCCCCCCCCCCCCCAACCCCTCTATTTTTAAATTAGCAAGAATATTTTTTTTAATTCTGAATAGCTAAATACAAAATTGCAAATGCGTGCCGAATCTCATAACTGTATTTCATGAAGCAATGCAAACCTGCCAAGCAGATTTTCTTTATAAAAATGTACTGAATACATAAGTACGAGTCTAGTCACAACTGTGCAAAAACTTTGATATTGGAATTTGAGAAATATACGGTAAATGCTCAACATTACGAAATGGGACGTGAAGCAAAATGTAAATGTTTCTCAAATCATGCTTTTTTATTTTTTATTTTCCCGATTACAGAGCAATGGAAAGTTATATTATGAACTGGGCAGGAAAGTTGAAACTCGTATTAGCGACTAGATAACGCCTAATGTATTTGCTTGAAAACGTGGCTTGAAGCTTATGAAGCTTTATATAACCTAGCTTCAAGCTTTTATATAGAAAATATATTAAAACGGCATGTTGCAGCTTCTCCACATTGTGCTGTTTTCCAAGGTTGCTCACTTTTTATTGAAGTGCGGAAAAATAATTTGTATTTCTTCTATCCTTTATTAAATAAACGTAAAAAATAGTTTGTTTGGCTAGGGTGCGACACCGTAATATGGACAGGGGCTGAACAGGGAGACCTAGACAAGCACAAAAGGCTACACAGTAGATTGGACAGAAAATATGTCACATTTGAATAATTTATTATTTATTATTGTTCCAAAATTATTTGTCATGCAGCGCTGAGAAACAAGCGTCCTATTTAAGCTGAATGAGGCAGCTTAGATACTTCTGGATCAAAACCAAATAAATTCACACAAGTATTGCAATTAATGTATAAATCAATTAAGAAAGAAAAAGGTAGAAAACAATCAGATTAAGACAATCCGGCAACTTTGCCTAAATAGTACAATAAAATAACTAATTGTTTATGTTCTAAAACACGTACAAATGTACCATGGTCTACGATATACACTTAATAATATAAAACATCAAACTGTCTAAAACACCCTTCCTGGCTGATTTAACATATATTTCGGATATACTGCAGCCAATGAATATTCATATACTGTCCGTGTTCATGCAAATGAAATTAATTTAGCAATTCATATATATGATTACCTATTAAATATCTATTATGGGTTAAATGATTGAGCAAAACCGCGCATAAATTCGCTTACCCGTACATTAATAAATAAAATGCACTGGGGGCGTGGTGTTTACTTTTTGGCGTAGTGGGGGGAGAGACTGAAGGGGGGCAAAAGGGTAGAGAGGAAAAATGAGGAAGGTACTGTACACGGAAAAAGAGAAGAGATGTTAGAGCCGGGAAGAGGTAGATCAGAAATAAACAGATATAATTGGAGAAGAGTATGTATAACAGGAAAATAGGGAAGGAAGGAAAAGTAGAGCGAGTAAAGTCACGTAAAGAAAATAGAAATAGGTATATAACGAAGCAGACAAGTATAAGGGCAGATATATACATATGAACAGACAACAGCAGGTGCATAAACAAGCACAGACAAGGGCAGGTATATACACAGACGCAATAATGACAGACAGGCGTTGAGAGGGTTTCAGCCAGACACAGTAACGCACAAACCCGCATTGGAGCAGTTCTCGACACAGACGAAGACGAACATTAACAAATAATTGTTAATTAGTTTCAACTCATTGGTAAGGCCACGTAGCCGTGTCACAGACCTGCGACTGACCTGCGTGTCACTTGGTCAGTCGAGTTAGGCATCATTGGATCTGGCCACCAACTGAACGGATGAACACACGTACCAATTAGAAGAACAAAAGGCTCTTTCCCTACTCATTGAATATGTGCAAATTAATAACAAAATACTACTCAATTAGGAACCTTGACGAGACAGAGGCGCACACAAGTACAGATACAAAGGAATATGAAGACACGGACAAATATGGGTTAAGAATAAAGAAAAATATAGACATAAATGAGAACATGTAGAGAGAATAAATGATGAAAAAACTTTTCAATCTCCCCTAATTACAATATCAGAGCGGACGATAAACCCATGTAAAAAATACGACACATTGTTGTGTGGCAGGAAAAAGCAGGGATATTTATGATCTATAAAATCTACACCAGGAAATAAAGAATACACCGGGTGCTAAAGAATGCACCTGGGGCTAAAGAATGCACCTGAGGCTAAAGAATGCACGTGGGGGCGAAAGAATAACTGGCTCTATAAGTTTGGTCTTAGCTGAGCTGCTGTGGACATTAAGGCTAACTTGCAGGGGACATTAACTTGTGCAGGCAGGCTGAGAAATGACGGCTCTTAGTCTGCCACGCAGTAGGGGGACGGTGCACTCATAGATATAACTGGGCATGTATGAAAGTATTCGTGATTGTTTATATGTATGAATTTATGCATGATTTTATATATATATATAAATGCATGATTTTATATATGCATTAATGCATGAGTTTATATATGCATAAATGCATGATTTTATATATGCATAAATGCATGAATTCTTGTATATGTATGAATGCATGCATTATCGTACATATGTATGAAGGGTAGTATATGTTTGAATGTTGGCATGACTGTATACATACATCATACATAAATGTATGCAGGACTGAATATACCTATATAGTATTGATGGGATAAGTACGGGGTTAGGGATGGGGCTTAAATCCTTGATACTCTACAGTATCTAGGACTAACCTTCCTCTTATTAACCTAAATAATCTCTGTTATTAAAGTCATAAACACTTGGGTTGTCTCTTAGCAAGAGGCTGGAAACTGAAGATTTATGCACCCCTCTGAACCAGGTAAAGGAAACACGCAATTCTTAGTATCTACTTAAGTTAACTCGATAAGTTTCAAATATTTTGGTCTTACCAGAATGTCATCAACTCTAGCGAAGAAAACTTAATCATAGTGAAAACACTCAACTCCAACAACAAAAGTTCATGACAAAAATAAAATATATTCATCTCGGCAATAAAATTTAATTATGTTTAATCATTTGTCTGCTGTACAGCTTCTTTGTAGTAATGACTTCACTCTGTCGTCCAGGCAACACACCTTGAAAATGAGACGCTACATCAGACGCAAATGAACAAGTCATGAATGTTTTTATTAACTAAGACTTAATCAAGAAATTAATTTAAACATATGATGTATTAGAAGAAAATATTTATCGTATGATAAATCTCACGGACAACACTAATATATGTTAGCAAATAAATTCATGGAGATCGCGTATAAATACAATATGGAAATATGATGAAAAATCTATATATCGTTTGCACATGACTATGCAAGATTATAAATTCTTATAACATGAATGAACTTGGTATCTATTACTCCTCAGTCTAATCTCAGATTAGAGTAACATGGACGTATTGCCAGTCAATGTATTATTCTGAAGTATGAATGCTATTACTCCGTGCTCACAGTATCCAGGAATAACGACGAATCAACGTCAGCGATTAGTTTCAGCATTGATAACAATTCAACGTTGATAACGATGATTTAACATTGAATTAACGTTACTCTTGGATATTGTTCCACACTGCGTAGTAGCATATCAGCTGATGAACGGCACATACAGAGGCGTTAGGCAGAGGCGTGCACCGCACCCTTCTACCTAAGCCAAACTATGCACTTACCTTGAGGAAATAACAAACAAAATTATATTTATCATACTTTGCCCATAGTAGTATGATCCTTCCCAAGCTTCAAAGGCTTTCTGAAGCTCTGCCCCTGTCTCAAGGTCAAAGGGATACTTATATACATTATTTTTCACACCGCTTGACTCTTCCCACCGGTGGTCCATCCACACGCCAATGGAAAACTATTATATTATTTTTATAAGAGAAACGAAGTCATCGGATAGACAGAGAGAGAGGCAGACAAGTAGAGACAGAGATAGGCCTGCATAAAAATGGCCGGTTAGCCTTTTATGAAAATCACGAAATTAGAAACTGCTGCAGTCCGCCATCAGAGAGATTCGAATTCTGGATCACTGAGCTGGCAACCCGATAGGAAAACCGCTCCATCATCTTACCTCTGTTAGATCCGCATCGATCATCTCACTTGACCGGCCATCCCCACACTCCTAGAGCCGGGTTCCTCTATTTTAGCGTCGATAAAATCATTTATTTATCAAAACGTGTCAGCATTCTCCCTTTATACTTTATGGACAAATGTTAAATAATGCTAAGTATTTGGTAGAGGATTTAGAATGTTCCTTCTTTCGTCTCCCCCTTCCTTCTTCCCTAGCAGCTAGATGAAGATACCCCACCCAGTCGCAAAGGGCATTACCCACCTCAATGAGTGATTCCCCCTTCCCACGACCTAGCAGAGGGCACTCCCTCACGACATGCAGAGGGCACTCCCTCACGACATGCAGAAGGCACCTTCCCCCCTTCCATCTCCTAGAAGAGGGCAGCACCCCAACCACCTCGCAAAGGGTACCCCGCACCCTACGTCCTGGCAAAGGGAACCCCGATCCTACCTCATTGCACGCCTCCCCCCATTTCTTTCCACAAGGCACCCCCTCTCCTCCCACAAGGCATTCCTCCCCCCACCTCCTCCCAAGGATTAAACACTGCTCGCTGCCTCACTTAACTTGACTCATTAACGTCAATGGGTGAGGATTTATGGAAAAAGTTGTGGAGCGTAATGAGTATTGTCAGATGCCGGTTTGTCATTAGCAGGCTGGCTCTCTGTGGTCACCTGCTGGTGCACTGTCTTGATAGGCTGGTGGTCTGGGCCGGTCTGATAGTCTGGGCTGGTCTGATAGTCTGGGCAGGAACTTCCTGCTGGTCTGGGCTAGTATTTCTTCCTGGTTTATTTTCTCATCGTCAGGGATGGGAACAGATGGTTATTAGTGAAGTGGCAGACACCACACGCAGCTTCAGCAAACAAATGCAACTGAGAGTAATTGTCTCGTGAGCTTATATACAAGATAACAATTTTATGTGCTGGACAAAAAGGAGCAGAAATTTAACCGTCGCAAGCAATTTCAGGAGTACTTCCTTGTTCAATTCGTGGCCTTGTCATTTCTCCTTCCCTTCTCTCCTCTCCCTCCCTTCCATCCATCCTCCCTCCCTCCCTACCATCAACGAGGTGCCAGCGAAGAGGCTGGAGTTTTCTCATAAACTGAAACGGGTTGACAGTAACAGACGAACTGGAGAGACTGGCTGAGAGGCCATTATTGAATCCTCGTGACAGTGGTGGCCTCGTTGTTTCACGCCTCTAGTAACGAGTTGCACAGTGCCCCTTAACGAAAGTCTTTGTGCCCTTGGAGATCGGTTGGCTCGTCTCGTTAATGGGATCTATTGTCTTTTGTTACTGGCTCGTTAGCTCTACCTACACAGGACCATAATGAAAACACGCATGCTTACGTGATACGGTCGTGGGGAATGTACACCTTTCGAATCGTTGGTGAAACTTCCCAGAGAAGCTTTGAATATTTGCATACAAGGCGTACGGTTTCCAAACAACTTGTGGTTCATTTACTCTGTTATATACGAACTTCAACTCTATATTAGAAAGTTTCTCCACGGACCATGAATCGCCAACACCCTATCCTCCCTCCTTCACAAAATTCACCTAACCTCTCTCTCAACTCCTGGCCCTGGCCACGAGTTAACAAGCATTTACGTATCCACTTACCTGAACAGCTCTCCTCAATCATGGCAGCTTTTGCATTTATTGAACAGTTTATGAGTAGCGCTATGGGACTGTTTTAACCAATAATAACATTGAATTGTGAAGTTCTGAAGATCCTAAACATTGAGAAGGTGTTCAGGTTATGCTGGTACAACAAGGACAGAAACCGACTGATGAAGGTGGTGTTTACAAACGAGGCCGCCAAAGAGGTTATTTTAGAAAGGAGGAGTCGTCTGCAGTATGTGGAGGAATACAAGAAAGTATTCCTGCAGAGGAACAGGACGAAGGAGGAGAGAGCCAGGGCAGCAGAGGCAAGGAGGAAGCGCAGGGAGAGAGGAGTAAACCAGGAAATCGCAGCCCCCAACACAACAGTCCCAGCAATAAGAGAGGAACCCACAACCAGCATCCTAGCAACACCAGAGGGGAGGGCAACACCACCACTCCCCTCTGCATAGAAACGCTCCCTTCTCCTCACCCTACCTGCCCCCACCCAAATGCTCACCCATCCCTCCCTTCCCCCACCCCATTCTGACCCTATCACCCCTCCCCCATTCCCACCATGTCCCCCTTCCCGCCTTCCCCCCCGTCCCCCCTCCCCCTTCATCCCATACCCTCCCTATCCCTCCTCCCCCTCACCCCGTATCTTCCATGTCCCTCCCTATTTCCTTAACCCACACCCTACATGTCCCCCCATCCCTTGCACCCCCACCCCAAAATCCTCTGAGACCCTGCAAACCACCTCATAAATAAAACAAGTGAACTCGAAGAATGGGCACTAGAAGAAAACCCAGACATAATAGCACTCACAGAAACAAAGCTAACGAAAACCATAACAAACGCAGTGTTTCCACAGGACTACTATGTAGTGAGGAAAGAGAGAGAAGGGAGAGGAGGAGGTGGTGTAGCTTTGCTGATAACAAAAGGTTGGAGTTTTGAAGAGATGGCAGATCAGAACTGTGAAGGTTTCAGTGACTACATATCAGGCACCATAGTAACTGGAGGACAGAAAATTATAGTAGTAGTCATATATACCCCCCCCCCCCCATCGAACGACAGAAGACCCAGACAGGAATATGATAGAAACAATATGACCACCATCAATATAATAGAGAGAGCAGCTTCTGTGGCTAGCAGTAACGGATCCAGACTACTAATCATGGGAAGATAGATCGGGGGAACTGAGACCCACATGGAGAACCAGACACATGGAGAGCTAAGATGCTGGACGTGGCAACAAGAAACTTTCTCAGTCAACACGTCAAGGGACCGACAAGAATGAGAGGCGAGGACGAACCAGCCTTGCTTGATCTGATATTTACCCTAAATGAGTCGGATATAAGGGAAATTAAGTTGGAAGCCCCTCTGGGAATGAGTGATCATAATGCATTGAGCTTTGAGTACCTGGTTGAGCTAGGAATTATCTCCCAGAAAAAAAGAACTGGAAAACAAAGAGCTGGCGTACCGAAAGGGAAACTGAGGAGATGAATAAATTCCTAAGGGATATACAATGGGACACAGAACTC
Source organism: Procambarus clarkii (assembly GCF_040958095.1). Classification (NCBI taxonomy): domain Eukaryota; kingdom Metazoa; phylum Arthropoda; class Malacostraca; order Decapoda; family Cambaridae; genus Procambarus; species Procambarus clarkii. Next base: position 16,768,181 of record NC_091175.1, read on the forward strand.
AGAACCAAGTCCGTACAAGATATGATGGACTATGTCACCCAAAAGTATCAGGAGGCTGTAAGCAGGTTTGTCCCGGCCCGACAGGAAAAAACAGAGAAGCAAAAGAAGAATCCATGGTTTAGTAGGGAATGTATGAAAGCAAAGGAGCTGAACAAAAGGGCATGGAGGAACTTCCGTAATAACGGAACCCTTGAAAGTAGAGAGAGATACCAGAGAACCAGGAACGAGTATGTTAGTGTGAGAAGAGCAGCTGAGAAAAGGTATGAAAATGATATAACTAACAAAGCCAAGACCGAACCAAAACTACTACACAGTCACATCAGGAGGAAGACAACAGTGAAGGAACAGGTGATGAAACTTAGGGTGGGGGAGGACAGGTACACAGAGAATGACAAAGAGGTGTGCAAGGAACTCAACAAAAGGTTCCAGGTCTTTACAATAGAACAAGGAGAAGTCACGGCGCTAAGAGAGGTGGAAACAAACCAGGCGACCTTGAAAAGGTTCGAAATTACAAGTCATAAGGTCAAGAAGCACCTATTGGAGCTGGACGTGAGAAAAGCTGTTGGGCCGGACAGAATCTCACCATGGGTATTGAAAGAGTGTGCAGGAGCACTTTGTTTGCCACTCTCCATAGTGTACAGTAGGTCACTGGAAACAGGAGACCTACCAGATATATGGAAGACGGCTAATGTAGTCCCAATATACAAAAAGGGTGACAGACAAGAGGCACTGAACTACAGGCCAGTGCCCTTAACTTGTATACCAAGCAAAGTGATGGAGAAGATTGTGAGAAAAAACCTAGTAACACATCTGGAGAGGCGAGACTTCGTGACAACCCATCAACATGGGTTCAGGGAGGGTAAATCTTGCCTTACAGGCTTAATAGAATTCTACGATCAGGTGACAAAGATTAAGGAAGAAAGAAAAGGATGGGCGGACTGCATTTTTTTTGGACTGTCGGAAAGCCTTTGACACAGTACCCCATAAGAAGCTGGTACATAAGCTGGAGAAGCAGGCAGGAGTAACTGGTAGGGCGCTCCAGTGGATAAGGGAGTACCTAAGCAATAGGAAGCAGAGAGTTATAGTGAGGGGTGAGACCTCAGATTGGCGTGAAGTCACTAGTGGAGTCCCACAGGGCTCTGTACTCGGTCCTATCCTGTTTCTGATATACGTAAACGATCTCCCGGAGGGTATAGACTGATTCCTCACAATGTTTGCTGACTATGCCAAATTATGAGAAGGATTAAGACAGAGGAGGACTGCTTGAAGCTTCAAGAATACCTAGACAAACTGAAGGAATGGTTGAACATATGGCTGTTAGAGTTTAACCTAACCAAATGTAATGTAATGAAGATAGGTGTAGGGAGCAAGATACCAGTTACAAGGTATCATTTGGGAGATGAAATTCTTCAAGAGTCAAAGAGAGAGAGAGAAGGATCTGGGGGTTGATATCACGCCAGACCTGTCCCCTGAAGCTCATATCAAGAGGATAACATCAGCAGCATATGCCAGGTTGGCTAACATAAGAACGGCATTTAGACACTTGTGTAAGGAATCATTCAGAACTTTGTATACCACCTACGTCAGACCAATTCTGCAGCATGCAGCCCCAGCAAGGAGTCCACATCTAGTCAAGCATAAGACTAAACTGGAAAAGGTTTAAAGGTTTGCCACCAGACTAGTACCCGAGCTGAGAGGTATGAGCTACGAGGAGAGACTACGGGAATTAAACCTCACTTCGTTGGAAGACAGAAGAGTTAGGGGGGACATGATCACCACATTCAAGATTCTCAAGGGAATCGACAGGGTAGATAAAGACAGGTTATTTAACACAAGGGGCACATGCACTAGGGGACACAGGTGGAAACTGAGTGCCTAAATGAGCCACAGAGATGTTAGAAAGAACTTTTTTAGTGTCAGAGTGGTTGACAAATGGAATGCATTAGGAAGTGATGTGGTGGAGGCTGACTCCATACACAGTTTCAAGTGTAGATATGATGGAGCCCAGTAGGCTCAGGAACCTGTACACCTGTTGTACAGAGTTGTACACCTGGAACCGCCAGAGCTCAACCCCCGCAAGCACAACTAGGTGAGTACACACACACACACACACACACACACACACACACACACACACACACACACACACACACACACACACACACACACACACACACACCGGTTGGTTAAAGTCCCAAAGGCCCGGGATCGATTCCCGGCCGAGAAATAAGAAATGGACAGAATTTTTTTCTGATGCCTCTGTAAACCTAGCTGTAAATAGGTACCTGGAGGTTAGACAGCTGCTTCCGCCTGCATCTGGTGATGTTTGTGTGTGTTTAAGACATATATAGTGGATATGTTAGAAGAAAAATGGGCCAGGAGTCAATGCCCTAGACAACCGACGATTAGAAAGGCGGGATCCATGACCTAACAACTCGATCCCGCAGTAATAAATATTAAATAGACACTATTTAGACACACACGCAGTAGTTAGTAACAAGGAAAACATATTTTGCTTTTCAATTCTCGAAGCGATTTTGTTGTCGAAATGTGAGATTAATCCAGCCAATCCTAAAATGATAGTACTTACAGCAACTATTTGGTCAAACGTACAAAATTGAACTGTTGAACCCCAAAGATTACTGTTTTGTATTACTGAATTATTCCAAATGACATTCTATTAAATTGTAAATGTAACTGACCTATTCAAGCAATCCTAGCCTAATAAAGGCTATTAAATACCTAATATATTACAATGTGTAAGTTTGGTGTCTAAGTTCTACCAAATTGTTTCCGTTAGTACTGTCAATTTAGGAGGATTAATTAATTATTCTCACTAACTAGACGTAACAAGTTGAAGCCGACAGTGATAGACATTAGATTTGCATATGCATATAATAAGGTTCACTAATCATGAACTAATGTTATGTACATATTTTAGATCAAGCTAATCCGAGATGTCTTATCACTGCCAACTTTAACACGTAACTCACGTGTTATCAATATATATCAACTCCTTTATCAATATATAATGACATCCTGAGACAAGACTATTTATACATTATTTAAACTTTAGCACCTGAATCAATTTGTGAAATGTCAATGCTTCTCTGCGATCAATCTTTCACTACCTACCTGTAAATGCAACCCCCAATCATCGAGTATTTTCTGGCTACCTAGCTGTAAAGGCAACCCCCCATCGAGCATTTTCTACGAGTTTCAAGAAGCCACTCATCAAGCATTCCCGACCTGAACTTCAAGCGTAATTACCAACCTTCAGAGAGCAGCTGCTCAGTCTTCTTCTACCCTCTCAGGTGCCCCCACCAAACATATCGAACGCCCTCCCTCCCCGCAAATATGCTACGAAAATTCCATTTCGATCAAGTGTCACCTGTTGAAGCTTATTAGTGACTGCATTAGAAATGTGAATATAAAAACATAAATATATGTTCTAATGTAGATTCCTTTATGTTAATAAACACTAATTATTCACTTAATCCTTATTTACTGATGCAAATGTTATAAAGAATATAAAACATATTTGAATATTAATTTCCTTCTCAGTTTTGTAACTTATTTCCTGAT
>NC_091175.1:16776765-16851765 GCF_040958095.1 Procambarus clarkii
GGCAGTTTCCAGAACAATGCCGCCCCCCTAATGCCGGGGAAAATGGTCCAGAAAGGGATCGAGACGGGAAAGAGAGAGACAGGGGGAAGGGATGAAGGTGAGGGTGGGAAGGGGGAAGAGTAGAGGGAGGGAGACGGTATGGAAAGGGTCGATGGATAAATACCATGCTGAATTAGAACATTCTAAGCAGTGACATCACCAGCGGCAGCACCAAAAGCAGTAGTGGCATCAACACCAGAAACAGCAGCATTAGAAATAGCAAAGGCAATGATAAAAATGAAAAGCAAGAATGCAGACAATAACAACATGAAAACATCCACAACACTGAGAACACACAAGACAAAAAAATAAAACTAATGCACAAAGAGGCACGAACAAAAAATATTCACTTGCAAACAAAAAAAAAACAGAAAAAAAACTCGGTGGACTGTGAAACACAAAGGATGGTAAAAACTGAAATATAAATACTCCACACAGAACAAGGAGCGTAGACATAAAATATAAAGGTTAGATAAAAATATGTAACAAAGGTAGTTGCCCCGCTCAAGTGAAGAGAAATAGTAAATAATGTCTCTGCTCTCCGTCAGGTGGGGATATCTGACCCACCGAACCGAGACCTTGCTATATACAAACCAGCATTAAAATTAACGTCAGCTATGTATAATACTCATATATATTACTTAGCAAATCAACGTTCTTAGATATGAGCAAAACTGCCGGCTTTCTCAAGATGCATTGATTCAGTATGAGTGGTGTTCACTGGACCTCGTATCCTGGGTAGTGTATATATATATATATATATTGTACACACACACACACACAGACACAGACAGACAGACACACACACACACACACACACACACACACACACACACACACACACACACACACACACACACACACACACACACACACACACACACACACGCACACATATACATATATATATATATATATATATATACATATATATATATATATATATATATATATATATATATATATATATATATATATATATATATATATATATATATATATATATATATATATATGAGAATATTTTGGTAACAGTCCTACTTGCAAACATATGTTGTTGAATATGACCGAAAGGGTAAGATTAATCTCAAAGAGCTGCCATTGTAGTGAATGTTGACTTCATATATACAATCAAAATAGTATTATTTTTACTATTAATAGTATTTTCAGTATTATTGTTTTATGATTAGGATCGAGTTTACAATTTTCGAAGCCGTTGACTACTCGTAAACTAATATTATTTTTATTAGAATACTATCTACACCAATTAAATCCTGCAGCTAGTGAACCAAACATACACATGTCAGGAACACATTGTAGATAGAAACGGGAGTTCAAATGGGTTGAGGACGGGAGGGGGAGGAAGGAGAGGAGGGCAGGAAAAGGCGACTAAAAGCGAGTAGGACAAGAGATGGAAAGGGGGTGGGGTAGGAGCAGGAAAAAGAGAGAAGGGGAGGAAAAGGGGTAGGAGTGGGGGAAAGAAAATTACTTTGTTTAATGTGTTCATTTACCAGGAGCAAAACTTTACTTTCCAGTATTGAGGGAAATTATCTTGGTAAAGCAGCTTTCCCCTCCACATTATGATTATTTTTGTAATTCTTTTGTTCAAGTTTTTCATCATTCACAGAGAAATGAATTGCATAATGACTAGCTTGAATGATCCATATATAATTACTAGGAGGGGTACGTGGCTGGGCTCGGGGTCTCTCTACCCCTCTCTCAATTTTTCTTTCCATATCCCCTTCTCTTCGCATCTTCCCCTAAAAAACTTTCTACTACAAGATCTACCTCCCACGTCTCATCACCTCTTACCCCTTATCCACTTGTCTCTCTCCTTCCAACATCCTCCCCATCTCCTTCCTTCTCTTCTCTCTCTTCCAGTTCTATGTGAAAATGAAATACTGAAGTCACAGTCAAAGTTTTCGCGCGAGAAGCTCTAGGGACTTGGCCAGCCACGTTTCACTAAGTAGAGGTTGGATCTCAATTAGGCCCAACTCTCTCTTAATAGGACCAATACGACCGACCTACGCCAGTCGATATCCACCTTGTACTCATAAACCATTCATCCTGCCAGGTTAGTGAGGCTAGCACCAAGCATCTGGGCCTCAATTCTTCAACAAACACATATTATATATATATATATATATATATATATATATATATATATATATATATATATATATATATATATATATATATATATATATATAATCTGAAACCTGTGTAAACAGCAAAGACCAATACATCAGCTGTGTAAAATTTCCTAAAACACTCAACTCTTCTAGAACCCCCCGTAACTAAGTTAGAACAAGCTGATTATCACTAATCTACTTCACAAACAAATTTCTTCACACGAAACCTGACAGAACTCTTGAAGAACCACATCTATACACTTTAACCCGGTTCTGTAGTGTTCACAGCCTCGCCACAACTGCCATAACACAACACAGGATAATAACTCACCACTACTGCACTGACATTTCCATATTAGTGCCTCTAGTGGTGCATTTATGGCGTAATTTAGTAGTGGAGCGAGAGATTGACCTTCAAACTGGTGCGTGTTGTGAGACGTCCAGAGGGTGGCCGTCACTTCGTACACCACACTCTTCACTTATAACTTAACTTAATGTGACTCAACACATCATGTACAGTAAGAAAGATATATGGCAATGGTGGCTGGTGTTCGAAAAGTTACAAAATAAGATATATTTATATATATATATATATATATATAGCTTCTACAAAATTAGAAAGGCATTATAAGAGCAAATCACTGAGGTACGAAATATGGTGGCCAACGACAACTAAGGGATAATGAATATATATATATATATATATATATATATATATATATATATATATATATATATATATATATATATATATATATATATATATATATATATATATAAAAGTTTGTGAGGGTACCACCTCTGGTGCCAATGTGGGGACCCATAGCCTCGGAGAAGAAAATAAAAAGTATTCAGAGGAGACCTTGTGGTTTCTCACTGAACACTAATATTATCTTCTCCTACCACCCCCATTCTTTTGTATGTACACATATATATTTACTTTATTTGAACTTTGTTACAAAAAAAGGAGTTACATATGGGTTACAAAGATGGTTGTCATAGGTTGTCGAGTTCCTCCAGCTCCTCAGATGGCGGGCAGGAACCCTGGATGCAGTGCGCATTTCCCCTCTGTATCGCCACACTGAGGCGCTGGAAAAGAAAGCTTGCAGCTCTCGGGTCCCTTGTTGTTTCAATGAGCCTAGAACCCAGTTCCTTCAAAAAACTGGTAGCACTTTTACCCCAGGCGCCGAGCGTCTCAGAAGCAATGGGGACAAAATTGTAGTGGTGATCCAGTTCTCTATACTTACGGGATTTGGCTGCTTCCCTGTGGGTGGCAGCGCCACCTGGTTGTGCAACACTGAGGTTAATGTAGGTGTTAGCCAGGGTTGATACGCACGTGTAGTCCCATACCAACTGCTTGCCATTCTTCCAGGGGTTCACTGTGATACCATCAGGGCGACCAATAAGAGCATCAGAGTTACGGGGCGTTAGGTAACGGGGCTCTCTTTCAGCTGGGCATCCAGCTGTGGTGAGGCTCCTCTTGATGATGTCGTTAACTTCACTGTGCCTCGAGTGCCATCCCCCTGTGCTTTGGCAGAGTAGGCCATGGTGACCGTACCTGTCAGCCACCACCTCGCCGCAAATACACCTATATCTGGTGTGGATTGGGGCAGCAAGGCGGAGGGCCACAGCAATTCGGAGGGCGTGTAGTGTGAGACGCGTGCCAGTTGCCGACATTGGGGTTGCTAACAGGAAATCCCCTGCATGTGGTGCTGCTACTGCTGTGAGGCGAGCAATGTCGTGTTGTGTTGTTGCAGCACCCAGGCACTCCGCAGCAACTTGGTCTACAATGGGACCATCCCAGCTGGATTGCTTGTGGGATTTTGGGGATGGTGGTTGAGGTGATTGGCCTGCACGAGAGGCCCACTCTGTGGCACAGCGTGTAAAATTGGGATCATGTACACCTGCCAGCTGATGTAAGTGGATATATATATATATATATATATATATATATATATATATATATATATATATATATATATATATATATATATATATATATATATATGTATATAAAAGTTTGTGAGGGTACCACCTCTGGTGCCAATGTGGGGACCCATAGCCTCGGAGAAGAAAATAAAAAGTATTCAGAGGAGACCTTGTGGTTTCTCACTGAACACTAATATTATCTTCTCCTACTACCCCCATTCATTTGTATGTACACATATATAATTTGCTTTATTTGAACTTTGTTACAAAAAAGGAGTTACATATAGGTTACAAAGATGGTTATCACAGGTTGTCGAGTTCCTCCAGCTCCTCAGATGGCGGGCAGGAACCCTGGATGCAGTGCGCGTTTCCCCTCTGTATCGCCACGCTGAGGCGCTGGAAAAGAAAACTGGCAGATCTAGGGTCCCTTGTTTTTTCAATAAGCAGTATATATATTATATATATATATATATATATATATATATATATATATATATATATATATATATATATATATATATATATATATGTACATACATTTTTTTTTATAAATATAGGGAAGTACCACCTCTGATAGCGTTTGTACGACCCCCGGCCTCGAGGAAGACGATATGTAGCATCTGGGACAGGCATGTTGGGCACGTGCATACGCTCATATATTGTCTTCTCCTACCACCCCCTATATATTGTGTTTAGTATGTATGTGTGTGTGTGTGTGTGTGTGTGTGTGTGTGTGTGTGTGTGTGTGTGTGTGTGTGTGTGTGTGTATGTGTATATATATATATATATATATATATATATATATATATATATATATATATATATATATATATATATATATATATATACTTTGTTATATATTTAATAGATATGTAAGCTTCACAGTGCAGCAAAATAAAAAACTGTGATTAAGGATCTTTATAATAGCAAAAATTCACCGCTTTCAAGTTATCTTTATCCGTCCACAATTTCGGATGGAAGGATATTCCAGTGCATTTATCATCTTCCAGATCGTCTTCCAGCCAAGTTCCAGACAGAATGATAAATGCGACTCGACATTAAGAGAGCAAGAAGTGCGTGTATATCATCATTATGTTCCAGCCTTGCCGGTTTCCAGAGAAATATTGTTATATGTGGAAGTTATTGTGGGAGATCTGAATGCTTGGGAATTCAGAACCAGATTCAGATTGTCAATGTTTTAACAGACGCAACAGTGAAGGCACAGAGAGTTTGGTTTGGAGTTGGGATTAAGGCCTGTCAACCTTTGGAGGGTTTTTTAGGGATGTAGTTCAAGCTTAATGACCAGCTAGCATATATAATCCAGAATATAGTTTAGGATTTAAGTATTCAACAAGTATTCAACCAGTCGTTGGATACAACTCTGCTGCGTTATTCACATTTTATCACTGAATTAAGTCGTTCAAATTGTACTTACATGTTAAAGAATACATATTATATACATAAAACTATAAAAAAAAATAAGTAACAAACTTAAAGCGTGTCTGATCGCGATACAGAGACAGAAAATTTTATCAGGTTTCATAATCAAGTAATCTCTGGAAATAATTTAACACAAACATGCTACACGATTTCTCTTTAAACCTTCCTTCCGATTATATCTCTTTTAGCATCTCCCAGGCTCATCTACCTCCATTTCATTCCATTCCTCCTTCTCTGAACACCAAAAAGATTCTTTCATCCACATCTTCTCCATATTTATCCACAACCTCTCAGCACGTCTCAGTCCATCCTCTTCCCTTAGCCCTCAACATCTCCCAGCTTTCTCATATTCACCTCCTTGTACATAGTTGTTCCAGAATCGCTGTGAGTAATTAGTGGTTTTATTTAATATATAATTCCTGTACATTATGTATCAAATATAGTAACCACTATTGTAACATAAATTATAGTAACCATTATATGTTCCTATTTATATTTGAATAAAATATTGCCTCTATTATATATAATACTAGGGGGGAAGGGTTTTGGGCTGTGCCTAGGTCTCTCTCCCCTTCTTCCCTTCTCCAAATTTCTCCTATCTCTCTCACCCCTCTCCGTGGGTAGTCCGCTGGTGGGAGGAGTTTAGCAGTGTTGAATTTTCGCAAAATATAATAGTTACCTGTTTGCTTTGAGAAAGGAGTTTGAAAAAACTTTGAAGCCGTGGGAGGATCATCTGATTTATGCTACTATGGACAAAGTATAAATAGCAGAAAATTACTTAATTTATTCGAGATCAATGAATAATGGTGTAAATTACTATAAGGATTGTTTTTAATATTTAGCTAAGTATAACCACCAAGCATAGCCAAAAATTGCCGTGGAGGGTCAGAATGTGACCCTAGCATGCTGTTCTTTCTTAAATTTTAAAAACCCCTACCAGCCTATGTTCGTCTCGTACCCCTGACCATTCCCCTTGAAGAGTTGGGTGAGATTATCCCCAAGCCTACAACCTCGGACAGAAACTAACAGAAATTCTATCTTAAATGTATAGACGAAGTGTTGTGTGAGTGCAATCCTGCATTTAAAATACTTAAATTTTGTAATACTTAAATATTTACTTAGTAATTAACACCCTAAAGCTACATAAGACAGTGAATTTACAAATTTCAGATACTTAAAATCCCTTTAGTAATTTCAGTTGTTTCATTCTTGAACACCACCTAGTATTAGGAAATGTGTTTTTTAAGTTCAGATGTTTTTCTTCTCAGAAACGTCACCCCTGAAAAAAATTGGTTACAGTAGCTAAGGTGCTACATAATGAAAAAGGAGCTTAACTTGGTAATATAAAGGAACTTAAATTGGTAATATAAAGGAACTTAACTTGGTAATATAAAGGAGCTTACCTTAATAACTATGTTTTGAATTTTAAATCACTACGGTAAGGTGTTCTTGTATCACCAGGAAACGAAGAGAAAACAGATAAAGCTACAGGTGTCCATGTTATAAGGGCCGCTCTGTAATTTGAAGACAACCTACATGAATGGTCATTGTTCTGGTGGACGCAACACAGAGAGAGATAAAATATATAGGGAGAACTTTTCGTTAATATGGACAGTTTACTAAAATACTTGTTCGTTAAGAGACGCACTCTATTAAAAACAAAATTATTCTAAAGGTAAACTGTTTACAATTGAGTCCCGCATTAAGAGAGACAGTTTATAAGAAAACTTCTCGTTCTAAGGCGCAGTTTACGATCGCATAAGGACCAACCATCTTTCCCCCAGCAATGGATGACTAATTAATACTCTAATTAGATAACCTTTTGTTCCAACTCGCCAAGGTCAGCTATTTCACATCGAAAGATCCTGGGTTCATATCTCATTGAAGTACAGAGGCGTTTTTGACATGTTTCCTTTCACTTGATGCCTCTATTCACTTACTAGGCACTAGGTATCCGGAAACTTGAGGACTGTTGTGGACTGCATTCTGGGAATGGTTAGTAATTATCCTAGGGAAAACCTCAATCAGCCAACCAGGCGTCCTGTCTGACTATGGAAAACATAAGGTGAATCACAGCGCGCAAAACCCGTCAGCACTTAGTTTCTTGTTGGTAGGATTCGATCTACTTGCTAAAAATAATTTTCAAGTTTAAATTTGGTACAATATGTCTTCTTTCCTCTGATTACACGCCAGTTGTTCAGAACAATGACAGGCTGTCCGATGTTTCATGCTTCAACTATTTCAAATGTGTTTAATGACCTTTAAAATCGACTTAAACGTTTTTCGAGATGTTACAAGAGTTTCTATCGCCCTTTCGAAGAGATAGAAGAGGATGAGAGAAAGCAAGAGAAAATACAGGACGGGTGTCGGGAAGGGCTCCAACAAGTGGAGTCTACAATAACAATAAATCTACGTGTCAAGGATTAGTAGAAATTACACAGGTCAGAGTGTCCAATTAGTTGTCAAAAGTTACAGCTCGAAAGCGAGCTCGTTAGTAGACAATCCAATTAGTATACCGCAGGGAACCTATTTTAATAGTAATGTGGTACGGAAAGCGATGCATGAACTGTTGTTATTGTTAACGAAACCCTTCAATCACAGTTTAATGGCACGATGATGAATTGAGAAGGAGATGAGGCGGAGCTCCTATCGTTAGGGCAATTAGGTTCAGCACAAATGAAAGAGCAAGTCAAATGTATTACCGACATAAAGTCACTGGAGGACTCAGTTGGATTCAAGATGTGTTCACGCTATGAGTGACACGTTAAGATTTTCTTAACTACGAACCTGATGGATTGTCACAAGAAAATCGAGTCGGTTTTCCAAGTGTAAAACAGACAATTGATTATCAAGGGAGGTCGTACACCACTCTTTCACTGATAGCTATTGATCTTTCATTCATATACAACCTTATAGATGAGCTTCAAGAATGATTAGTTGATATACTTGATGATTTTTTTTAATTTAGGCATTTCCAAATAGGAGAAAACAGATGAATATGAAACAACCTGAATTTTTTATTAACTGGCGTCACATTACCGCTCCGGTTCCCATCTCAAAGACATTTAATCCCCTGTTCCCCTTATATTTAACGTTAAAAACACAACGATCTTTTTGTAAATAGATCAATTAAACTCTTTATGCTAACAAAGACAATGTATTAGTTACTAACTAAAAATACGAATCACTGTACAAAACCACTAATCAATTTCTGTTTTCGTACATATAATTAGACATACAAGTCATATTTCACACAACGTCCAGTATAAATGTATATATTTAAGTATGATAAAACTAGTTGGAAAAAACACACACATATGGAACACACACACAAAAAAAAGTGTGCAAGTCTGTGAGCGGATGTTTTACGTTCAAGTAGGTTGTGTGCTTGTTTTGGGAGACTTGAGCAAGCGCATACGTGAAATAGGTATGAAAGTGAGGAAAATGACCGATCATTTAAGGATCCGAGGGAAACTAAAGAAAATATAAAAAACAAAAGAGAGGGAGAGGAGTACCAGAGAATGAACTTACACTCCTGGGAGCCAAGGACTCGACAAACAATAGCTCCTTGGTTCTTGAAAACAATCCCCCTACCCTCTCCCCCACTTATATTTTTTTAGGCGTTCTCAGCTACCTCATCCATCTGACACGAATGAAACGCATCCACCTAAAGTTAGCCTGCACAACCTCATACTATGGACACCAGAATACGTCTGACATCCTTATATCCAGTGTCATATAATTGACAACAGAACACTATACGTACATCAACATAGCTAAACTAATTCCTGTCTTCTCTGTTTTAAGCTCCAGTTGTCCAGGTGAATAATCATTGTTTTTATTAAGGTAACTCTAACATTTCAAGTTGTAATTACAGAAGAGAGCAAATACAGTGAAAATATGTATTCTGTTTTGCAAATTAAAGCAGATGTTGCCGAGTGCAGTGCATTATTTCACTTAGGTCAGTGGTGGTCTCCATGGTCCTGAACCCCTTAAATGCTGGCCCTATGGCCCTTAACCCCATGGGGTGACAGTCCCTAAGGTTCTGTACATCCTGCGCTGGTGGCCGAATGGTCGTGTGCCCAAAGAGTGGTGGTTCCTATGACCCTGTACCACCAGAGTAGTGGTCCTTATACCCCTTGTATACGTGCTGGAAAATGTACTAGTTTAATTTTATAAAATGAGGGTAACTTACAAAGAGTAGATGGAAAACATTGTGTACCCCAAGTAGGTCAGAGAGAGGTTGCTCCTAGCCCAGTCAGGATGGAACATTTACTCTTACGTCTTTGTGCCAATTATCTCGTACCTTATTTAAAAGTAGCAAAATGTTATCACCCGCTTTGATTTTTTAACCTCGCTAACCAATAATGTTTTCAACAACAAGAAAACATTTCTGTGAGAGCCAAATGAGCTGGAATTCTAAATAAAAAACAAAAATTACCTAACTAATATATATTTTTTATGGATAAAGGGAATGTTTATAAAAAAAGGTGTTTTTTGCTTTATTTAATACATGAGCTACTCAATTATTGTTAGCGAATATCTGAGACCTTGTGACCATATTTTACAAATTTAGGAATCCAGAGGCAATACCTATACATAATATTCAATGAATTAATCTTAGCTTCTAAAGCGTTCTGAAGAGAACCAAAATCTAATTAGTTAATTGTGTCCCTCAGCAATGTGTGAGGACGAGAATGTGCGTGCGAGTGTTGTTTATGTCTATTGACAATTAAAGTGGATGATTTAATTTAATGTTAAATTTCATAAGAATACAAGACTAGTAGCGATAGAAAATATGCAACAAGTAGTGAATGGATGATACAGAGAAAGGGTTGCTAACAACGAAAGATTTCATGGCTAGTAGCATGTAGACAATGCAGGCTGTTAGAAAGCAGAAAACAGAAATCATTGGTTGGATATGATAATCGAAGTGTTAATTTTTTCGGACGAAGCCTATAACAAGAACACGAAGCTTGAAACACGATGGACGAGGCCTGAAACGCAACGAACAAGACCTGAAAAACGACTGACGAGGACTGAAATATAATGACCGAAACCTGGAACTGTAAATGCAACCAGTGAGGGGTAGCATACAGATTGATCAGCCTCCAGTGCTTGTTGAAGAAATATTAAGTTGATCAAGTTCAATAATATTTAATTTCTCAAGGATATCTTAGAACCCCAATATTATTTATTTATATTTTACAAAACATAAAAACTCAGAACACTGTGGGGGCCTATTGGCGCAACGAGGCAGCTATTTATAACCACTCAAATGCATTCACATACATGTATAACCACCTACGAATGAAACAATCCACATCAATTATGTTAAATAGTAATATATTTCAGAAATCAGCAACCCTGACTCCTAACCGGTATTTTCACAAGTTTTTCCTAAATCTAAACTTATCCAATTCATACGTTGGTTCGTGTTCTATTTTTTCTTGATATATGTAACACCTAATAAATATTTTATTTTCTAGCAAATTCTTCAGTTCCAAACATTAATGTTCGATAAAAAGTCGCCCATCAAAGAAACACCTTCACATTGGTACGAGAAGATATTTTTTACAGCAGAAACTGAATAGCATTACTGACTTGTATAGCAAATGACGAGCACATATTAGTTAGCATTTGTTGATACTTTATTGCCTACATATGACGGCTTCCACGATCGCAGGCAGACTTGACTATATATAGTTTATTGGAATCATTATCTATATCAACATCATCAAACAGAAAAACCAACCAGCATTTATGAAAGTATTTTTGTAAACATAACATTCGTTATTAAAACATTGATATATTTAGTTTCGTTATCGTTATAGTTGATATAAAATTTAAAGTAAATTAGTCTATAATATAAATCAATACTGATCAATTAATGAATACAGTTATTGACTGCTCTCTATTTGAATTAACCTTCCAATTAAGAAAATATATCAGAGAAACCTCGTGCATTTATTATCCGTATTTGAAGGACCAGAATTAATATTAATTTAATTTAATTTACTTTCGTCAGTCACTGTCTCTGGCTTCTGTTCCTTCCATCTTGTCCTCTCTTCCCTTCTCTTTTCTTTTCTCTTCTTGCCTTTTCGCTCCAACTCTACCGTGTTCTCGCTGCCACGGACGAATGTGAGTGTTAGTATTCTGATGCGCTGTGTGCATGAGTTGTGACTCTGCGTGAATGTATATTCATCTAAATGAACGTTTGCATGCAGCTAATGTGAGCACTCGCTTGCACACGAGCTCCTAAAGTTATGTGCGTGCATGTGTCTTAGCTATTTTGATGGGGACAAGAGGGGCTGAATAGACACGAAGGATAGGGCTGAAGGGAAGGGATGAGGGCATAGGAAAGGAGGAGAGGGCTGAGAAGTAAATGTGGAGGGTGATGTTCAGGGAGGAGGATTAGAGAGTGGGCAGGACGACAAACTGCCTGAACCTGTAGTCGGTGCCACCAGCTGGCCCCTTACTACAATTCAAGTGGCACTACCACCCACCACCTCTCTCACCCCCGTAAACTGCCCTCAGGGACGGAAATCCTTAACATTAAGTTCGGAGAGAGCGATGACTGCTATAACTTGCCGGGTTCTTGTGCTCTACCTGACGCTCTCATAACTACCGCCTATATTTTACCACCTCCCACACTTTTCAGTTTTATTGTTAAATTAAATTAACATTTTCGCGACTAGTGGGATTTGGAGAGTGGAGAGGAGGGGAGAGGGGAAAGGAATCCGAAGGTGAAAGTAGGAGAGGTAGTAGAAAAGGAAAAGCTGTAGAGGAAGAAGTCATAACACAAACACATTATATCTCTCTTAAGTCTTAAGCATTAACGATGTCTCTAACATTCATAAATGATTAACGATCACACAGACGAAATAAAAGGATTTGGTGAGGTACTGCTCTTACAAACTACTTTACAAAAGCAGTTATCCAGTTGAGTTTAATAATTTGTTTGTTAAATCATGTTGTAATTAATACTTCTACCAGTGCTACCTCCTTGCATCCCCGCGTACGGCTAATGTAAAGAGTTTCATAAGAGACGATAGCTAGGTTATGACGAGCGTATGTGAAGGTTAGTATTTCTGCTCGTACGTCTATTTCCGCCCGTAGCAGCAAGCATACATATACACCAGATAACGAAATTTTAGACGATATTACAGAACACATTTAGAGTCCTTATTTATGTATTTAATTTTTTCGACTGAAAGTAAAGGATGAAAGTAGTGAACAATGTATGTAGAAACGCAGAGATAAGGTCCATTTTTCCCAGGAGTGACGCTTCAGGCACTAAGTAAACGACTTTATTTCCCAGAATGTCAGAAAGTACTCGCCTGCGGACACGAACACAAAAATGTCGTCCATTCCGTGATAATTTTACATCTTCATGCTAACAGTACAAAATGTGGTAAGCAAAGTTGGCTTCATTTTACACTCATAGTCGGGGATGCCGGGCAGGACGGAAATGGTTTCGTTTCACCTAGTTTTCTTTACCAAGTCAACTTAGAGAATATGGTCAACCTAGAGAACCACTACTGTTGTATCCTAGGAAGTGACAGTAGTTCGACCTTGGAAAGGGAGTGGGGGACCTCGATACAAGTCTAAAGTTTAAATATGCACAAACTTCATGTACCCGAAAAAATATAAAGTAAGAGATTGTAATATTCAGCAGCTGAAAAGTGGACAAAATTAATTTTGAAAATTCTAGAAATAGGACAAGTACCCTTAATTCTCCGATTTTTAAGAAATTAAAAAAAATGCTGTTAGAAATTACAAGGCAGCCGTCTTGACTTCTCATATCTGCAAAGATCATCGGGATTATCTTAAAAAACAATCAGGGCATAAAAACAATCAATAACTGGGGGTTAGGGAGGGAAGACACAAAAACAAAAAATGCTCAAATCTCTTGAAACAATTATCTTCAAATAAATAGTTTAGTGTGTGTTATACATGAATTTGAAGACGTTCGGTAAAGTGTTGTCTTAATAATCCCAGCACAGGAGACTTACTTTAAAAATACTGAAATAAGACGTTGCTGGTGTTAACTAGATCATAATTGTTGGTTAAAATACAGAACGTAGCGGTAGTTTCGTTTGTATTTGGCTGTATTTATGTTTTAACAATTCCGAAAAAATGCACTTTTAGACGTGGTTTATGATCTTCGTCTCATTGATGTGTGATTATTAAGCCTTATTTATTGAAAATAATTATTTTTTCGCTGTGGGACGTTAAAAATCAATGAGGGGTAATTTTAAGAGAATTTTATTCATAAGAATTAAAGAGCGATAATCTTTTCACTTCGCACAATCTGTTCTCGCACTTAAAGAATCGGATTTCTGACTAACGACCATAGGCGATACCGATGAGAAAGTCGGTAGAAGCCATGAGGAGGATTCGAACCTGGATACTCCCAACGCCCTATACCAATGATCCACGAAATGCTATAAAGTAATGTGACCTAGGATTCAACTGAATCTTCTAGGGTTCCTGAGGCTTCCATTGAAAGCAAGTCGGGTTACACACCGACGTCAGGGAAAAAGTTAGTAGTCAGGGAAAATCGAAAATTCCAGTTCGGCAGCAAGACGCTGCTTCTGGAAACTTCCCTTATTAATACTACTCAGTAGCACGGTCGATAGAGCTTCAGCCTCACACGCTTAGGGTCCACGGTTCAAGTCTCCTAGAGCCCAGGTGCATGGAATCCTCTTCGTGGCATCTACTATTTTCTCATACATCATACTAATGTGACTTCTTTGTTCGATTCAAATACTTGGCATTTGAGGCTCTGTAAAGATCACGTTCTTCGACTAATGAAAGTTGCTTTGATTGCTTAGGGTGGCCACATGCCTTGGCTCGAACTCTTTAGCTTAAGCAAACCACATTTTTGACACTTGTCAGAGCGTGAAAACTAGCTGTCCAGTTATTTTTATGGTTCCGACAACAAGGAAGTTATTTTACTTTAGGAAACCTTGAAGTCATCCATTTTGTCCTTTACATAGGTGGGTATTAGAGCATTCTAAACTCCTATTAGCAGGGTAAGAGCTTTCCCTTCTCAGAACTCAAGGTAAGCCGTACCCTACCAGTTTTCTCTGGTACACGACCCATCAATCGGTTAATATCTAGATCCCCCAATTACTGTTTGGTGAACAGGGGCGAACAGTTGCGGATTGGCATCCAGTCAATCCTCCCAGGCCAGGACTCAAATTCAGACAAACTAATTTTAATAAGAATTTCACAGTTGCCAATTAAGTGTGTACATTGAAACCTGATCCTGATTGTGAAGAAACGTTTCAGTGTTTGTACTTGCGTGAAAGGCCAATGTCTCAATATCAGTTAGGAAATAATTTTCTTACTTAGGTAAGGAATGGTAATTTTCAAGATAAAGCGTTCAGCTAGTGTGATTATATAGCACTTAAGAGGGATATGAAGACGGAATGAAGATATGGTGCCCAATTATCTTGACCATCGGGAATCGAACGCCGACCCTGCACGAAGCAAGGCTGTCGCTTTACCGAGATCCAAGGTATTAATGCTTTGTTCGATGTGATATCTGATATTTTATGCAGCCTTAGTATAATTCATTACACTAATGGATACAAATCTTGCACTTGGCGAAATCTCTCAAAAAGCAGAGTTAATTGATATGCGATTATTTTGAAGTCTAGGGAAGAGTTCGTATTTTTAACAGAATAATTGTTAGGAACTAAAAAACATTAAATTGAGAGAATGCTGTTTGGATATTACATTAGAGAATCATAAACTATTACCTTTAATATGGTGAATACTTTTATTTGCAAAATCAATATTGAAACTTTTATATTTACTCAATGTTGTAATTTTTAATCAAAATCTTTGTTATACCACCACTGGGCTCCTCATTAATCAAGGCTTTGTATATTTTACTTGAAACCGTAGAGAAATTAAAAGCACTTTGCAACTTGAATAAAAACAGGGTAATCTTATTTTTTTATTTCCTATATTTTAGCACGAAAAAGGTGACATTATTTAAATAGGCTCTTATAAAGTCAGAGTGAGAAATATGGCGGTTGTGTTTACGGTAGCTTACACTATTTAGCTATAAATTGGTATAATCATTAAACAACCCATCCTCTCCCCGTGATATTTACAAGCTGCGACTGACTCCAAAGACGTTTTCTTAAATTTGGTAATTTCTTTCAAAATCGGAATTTTTCTTAATATAAATTGAAATTGTTATGCAGTATATCAGAACTTGGTCTATAGGCAGAGGTGGGTTAGGTTAGTTGTATATGTTCTATTTGCAGTTATTTTTACTCGTAGTACGTGGATGAAACATTTACAGAGGCGCGATTCTAAAAGAAGTCAGAGATGCACTGATCCAGAAATGTTCGAACAACGTCAGTTGTGAGTCGTATGTAAAGAGTTTTTCCTTCATAAATAGGAGATTTGGCAGCTGCTTTAACGAACATTTGGCCATTGCTTGTGTGACAGGCTGGATGGTGAGACTGGCCTACAGGAGAGCTTACACCCAGCCCACATGATAATTACTTAGCCTGAGCCTAAGATGTGTGTGAACCCGAAGCGGTCGTTCGTCTGCCTTACCCTCCTGAGTGATAACACAATCCTCGCCCAGTGGTGTTTTGTCTGCGATAACTCCGCCCCCATTTTTACACTCCCTCGTTATCCTCGTTGGGTAATTAGTGTAATGGAGGAAGGGTAATGGGAATTAGCGGGATTACCTCTCTCTTAATACTTCCATGATTATATTGCCCTACTTGAGCAATTCTTTAGGGGGAATTTACTGTGCCATTTATGCTTGTCAGTGAAATTTAATTAATTTTTTGAATAATAATCTTGTGTTGAAGCAACGTGGAGATTAAGAGCACTGTGGTTAATACCTCCTCTGGACCTTGACCTTTGGCTTTCATACCAATGTCTTCCCTCGAGTAACTTTCCAAGTGGTCACAGACTGTTTCCATGTCACAAGTGTTTTATCTGAAGTAGTCTTGCCTAACTGAAGTGTACGAAGCTAGACTATTCCACCTAACGTATCGATGTTTATATGTCCTTGAACATTAAGATTGTATGGGAGTATGGATTGTAACAATAATGTTAAAGGGCTCTATCTACACTATAGGGAAAAAGGTTCTATCAACGCTGAAAGAGAAAGGGCACTGTAGAGAACAACAAAGATGAAAGCAGATTTAAATTTGTGCTAAAGTTTCTCCTGTAAGAATTTAATCAAAATAAATAAGTTTTTTTTTAATGTCTTACTATATAAACTATATGTACCGTATATAGTTCTCTTTCATGATGGCGATTCTTAACTTACTTATTAGTTGGTATTGGCTAGATAAGCGATATCTGAGAAGCCGTAATCTTTCCTGGAATATATTCATGTTTAAGTTCGGATTCAAGATGCAATTTACTAAGACATAGATGTATGTAGTACTTAAGTGTGTCACAAAATTATAATGAATTCTCAAGAATAGTATGAAGATTGCAATAATAATTATGGTATATTAAAATCAAGAAGTCAGGAGTTATAATTTAACCCGACATAATATACAAAAATATAAAATCTAATCAACTCATCTGTATTTGAAATATTTCATTTCGAATATTCATTAATTGGCAAAATTTGCATATGGAAGAACACATTCTCTACTACGTAACTAATTACGAACAACACATTGTTTTGTAGTTATTGCATTAACTGTACTTCAGATTCAACACACAAAAAAGTGCGAGGATAAAATGCCTGTATTACATAGATTTTTATCTCCAAGTTTCAGTTAACAATTAGTATTACAGTCTGCACTGTAATACTAATTCCACCCAAGGCTGCAGGGATATAATTACTTGAGGATCAGCCTTTTACTCTCTGGAAATAGAATAATCTATTCCCTTATCGTCATTACACACAGAATAAATACCTATTTTTATAGCAAGACAATCACGAGAGATCGAACATACGTAAAAATCGAATAATTTTATTAACTTCAAAATATTAATATTCCAGCATTTCCGGTTTATGTACCCCTTTCAGAATGACTTGAAAACTATTTTGCGCATGACACGGCTTCTTTACCCTTGAAAACTTACAACTTAAAAAAATGTCTAACAAAATTATTTCATCGCACGGATAAATATAAGAAATAAGACGAACCATATCAATAATAAAGGATTAAATAGAAAAACATCGCCCTGTTTTCCTGCCAAATTAAGTTCCTCGTCTAGTATAGAAAAATGGTTCTGATGACAGAAACCAATGGAGTGCAGCGAGCCTTGAACCTCAAAGACGCCTGCTTTTTTTCTGTTTTGCGAAAAGAGTCAACAAACAGCTCGGCGAGGAAGCTGCGTCCTGCTAATGGGGCACGTGTGTTGGTTTATGGAACTGTTGTGACAGCAGTGCTGTAGCGGCCACAGTACTGTAGCGGCTACAGTGCTGTAGTGGCTACACTACTGTAGCGGCAACAACAGAACCAATAACTATGATACCAAAAATCTCGCATGTGAATGCGAGGGAAAATTCATATATTATTTTATCCTTATTATTAAATGTTTTAATTACTCTTTTGAACGTAATGGATAAGTTAATGGAACACTATTAAAGGAACTGATAAGCATAATTGCAAACAAATACTTATTACTTCAGTGATAATATTATATAAAACTGTGTGTCTTCAGCCATCCACTGCAGCGGTCCTCTACAGGGATACTATGCACAAATATCATCTTCAATGTTTGATTTCGGCGGAAACACTCACTCTCTGTGGTGAACTTTAGAGATTCGATATGGAACAGCGTCAGGATGTGTGGCGCTTGCGCACGCGTATCTGCGTGTGCACACGATCGAAGGTGAGGGACATTCGTATTGAGTACCAATGGTCGATTCAATATAAATGATTTTTTTTCGAGAACTCACAATGAAGATATTGAAACTTTTAATTAAACGGGAATTTGATTAATTCTTTCATAAATAACTTCCTGGGTTACAGATATTGCTCCATCGCAGCGGTCCATCTGTTTTTAATTAATCACCCTGAAGCATTGCCTGCACAACATGCAGCATTTTCACCATTATGTAAAAATTCTTTCCCATAAAGTTCATTAAAATGTAATTCCCATGAAAGGTATAAATGCATTTAACAAGTAATTCATCTATCCACTGTATAATGAGTGTGTGTGTGTGTGTGTACTCACCTATTTGTGCTTGTAGGGGTTGAGCTCTGGCTCTTTGGTCCCGCCTCTCAACTGTCAATCAACTGGTGTACAGGTTCCTGATGGATGTGTGTGTGAGTGTGTTTATTCACCTAGTTGTGTTTGCGGGGGTTGAGCTTTCCTCTTTGGCCCGCCTCTCAACTGTCAATCAACTGTTTACTAACTACTTTTTTTCCCACACCACACACACACCCCAGGAAGCAGCCCGTGACAGCTGACTAACTCCCAGGTACCTATTTACTGCTAGATAACAGGGGCATTCAGGGTGAAAGAAACTTTGCCCATTTGTTTCTGCCTGGTGCGGGAATCGAACCCGCGCCACAGAATTACGAGTCCTGTGCGCTATCCACCAAGCTACCAGGCCCCCGTGTGTGTGTGTGTGTGTGTGTGTGTGTGTGTACTTACCAAGTTGTGCTTGCGGGGGTTGAATTTCGGCTCATTGGTCGCTTCTCTCAATTTTCAATCAACTGATGTACAGGTTCCTGAGATTATTATGCTCTATCATATCTACATTTGAGACTGTGCATGGAGCCTGCATCCACCACATCACTGCCTAAAAGCGTTCTGCTCTCAACGTGAGTGCTTTCAACCATCCCTGTGATCTCTCATGCACTTATGTCTCATTTGCCTACCTAGTTTATTTATATTTTTAAATATCTTTCCTATCTTAGTCTTGATCTTTTCTTTGAGAAATATATCTAGTCTTTTCTGAAGCAAAGCAATATTGCGAGAGTTCTAATTCACTATGATAATTAAGCACTTTGGATAATGTAAAATAAATGGTATATGAGACAAGGAGTTGAATTACGAAGACAGCGTGGATTACGTGAACAAGGAGATGGATTACGAGGACAAAGAAGTGAATTACGAGAACAAAGAGCTGAATTATGAAGACAAGAAGGTGGGTTACAAAGACAAGGAGCTGGAGTATGAGGACAAGGAGGTGGATTACGAGGACAAGGAAATGGATTACGATGACAAGGCAGTGGATTAAGAGGACAATTAGATAGATTACGAGGACAAGGAGCTGGATTATGAGAACAATGAGTTGGATAATGAGGATTGAGAACAAGACACTGGATTGTGAGGAAAAGGAGCTGAATTATGAGGACAAGGAGCTGGATTATCAGTTCAAGGCGTGAAGGAAAAGTATCATTTCTAAATCTTCCTTTTTCTATATTATGAGGTTAAGTTTCATCAACTTTCTTACACTACAGTTTTAGAACCAGTGTTTAAAAACATCTAATTTCACTATTCTGCCGTTGTTAAAATGGCTTATCCTAATTGGAACTGGGAATTTAAGATTGGAGTTACTTAGGTAATTACTTGGTCAAGTTACTTGGTCAAAGATTTGAAGGATTCCTAATCTTGGGACCAGAATAGCTGTCTGGATGTTCGCCAGCTTTGTATCAACTGTTTCGGCTCGTTTATGCAGTAATATAAATTATAAATATAATTTACCATAGTTTTCCTTATGTGTTTTCTAAGATATTATAGTGTAACTCCTAGGCTACAAAGTAAAATCCAAACGTTTGTGGTAATTTGAGTTTCCAATGTACGCTCAAAATTTGGCAGTGATAAATTGATAAATAATTATGTTAATAAAACCTTTCATAGTTAAATTTATTTCATAGAAATAAAAAAATGTCAATTAAACACAATGGTTTTTGCCTAGAAGGTAAGGTCATACCAACTTAGCAGTTTCTCCTGATAAATATCTTACCTTACGTGCTCTCGTAGTATGATCTTGGCTCTTATGTACGCCATTATATTCTTATTAAAAACTTGTCTTCAAAAATTTCGAACGTCTTCTTTACCATTGATAGGACGTTTTCTTTCCTGCTCAAGGTTGTCTAATTAATTAGACAACTTTCGTATGAATCTAAGAGTACCTAATTTAAAACTTTCTCAATCAAAGTTACATATAAATTGCAAGTGTATGTATGCGTATGTATTCCCCTAGTTGTACTAGTGTAGTTGTGTTTGGATGGTTGAGCATCTGCTCTTAATCCCCACCTTTTAACCATCATTAGTTGAATGCAATAACTTTTTTTTTCACTCGTTATCATATTTAATTTAAAACTGTAACAGCTTAACGTGTCAAATGGCTTTGACAACGTCTTCCCCTAGTCCGTTCCACTTATTTATGACTTTGACGCGGAAAAAATATTATAACATTTATGTGATTCACCTGTGTTTCCAATTATGTCCTCTCGTTTAAATGTTCCTTAATTTTAACACAACTTCTATATCTTCTTTGTAAATCCTCCTAGGTATCTTGTAAGTCGTGATAATGTCTGTCTAATCCTTCCTTCCTTCACTGTAATGTGGCCCAGTTCAGTCTTACTAGTTTTGTTTTGTGTTCCTTTAGGTAGGAGGTACCATGCTGGGGCAGCATACTCAATAATAAGTCTCACGAAGGATGTATTCACCGCTCGAAAAGAAATCTTTGTCCAAGTTCCTGCAGAATAACCGTACCTATGAAGACCTATCCTGCAGGATAACCGTACCTATAACAATCGGCTTGAGAATGGTCCAGGACGGACCGAAACGTTGTCGTCCCTTCACCTTCTAGTGTGTGATCTGGTCAACATTCTTCAGCCACGTTATTGTGACTCATCGCCTGCGTACCTATGAATATCCCAGAATGGCATATTCTACCCCTCGTTATGGTGCTAATATGTGTGCCTCTGGTGTTAGATCTCTAGTCTAGCCTCTGGTGTTAGATCTCTAGTCTAGCCTCTGGTGTTAGATCTCTAGTCTAGCCTCTGGTGTTAGATCTAATCTTTTTCAGAAGTTGGATGTTTCCTTCCCTTCCTCCTGTACTGTATTTGAGGTTTTCTTGCTCCAACTCTTATCCTCATAACCTTGCATTTGTTAGAGATAAAGTCAAGCAGGGTTACTGTCTAGTTCATTTTGTAATATATAACAGTCCTCGTTATAAATTTGCATTTGGATTGGTATTCGTCTTTTCTCCATCCACCAATATAGTGTCACTATTCATTTACATGGGAATGCAGTCTCTTTCTGTTCCGTTTTTATGGGTTTCACATCTTCTGCAAATATTAATATGTCAAGATGCATTTTCATTTTACAGATAGCTGACAATATTCGAGAAACCGGATAGGCCTAGTAGTAACCATTGTGATACTCCATCGCTACAATCTCTCCCACTCCGTTATCTCTGCTCTTACCTATATTTACCTTAAACACCCTTTCTACCTTGAGCACCATTCAAACGCACCATCCTGCTTCTCTAACCTGTGTTAATACCAAATTATAGATGTCGAGGAACATGTAGTCTACCCACCCATCTTGATTTATGCATTGTAATTGTATAACTAATGTTTGTTAATCATGATTTTGTCCTTCACCGAATAGATGCTGGTGTTTCGTGTCAAAGTTTAACTGGTCTAAATATTTTACAAGTCAACTTCGCAAGTCAACTTCGGACCAGTGTCTAACGTACTAGTGGCTGTACAAGAATGTAACAACTCTTGTATATATCTCAAAAAAAAAAAAAAAAAAAAAAATAACATGCAGGGGATGCATGCTAGATTTACTAGTCATTGTAGGTGTGTGTATAAGAAACAAAATGGCAGGACGAGATAGAACATTCGAAGTGAAAGAGAGGACGGAGAGAGGTAGGGTCTGTGTGTGTTCGCTAGTCAGACATAGAAAGAAAAGCAAGTACATCCGAGTACATGGCTGTCGTTCCATTTGTGTAACAGTTTGTTTATAAATATACCGGTTAGATTCGGTTGTCATTGCCTTAATTCCTATCCCTGCTTCAGACCCATCACCCCTCCCTCTTTTTCTCCCTAAGGACATGTAAATATTAAAAAGACAGAAAGGTTATTAATACATACAAGAAAGCTCACTGATATCAATCCAAACTCATTCATATTTAGGAACGTAAGAATAAAATATCCACTGAATATATTTAAGCTACTTTAATAATTTGTTTAAGTAGATCATTACAATATGACGTCAGTGTATCTACATTTGATAGGACCTGTTTTATCATGATAATCTAATTATCTTGATAATCACCTTCATTTGAAGAACATTTGAGTTTCCTATAGTGGAAACGCAATACTCCGTTCCTCTTATTTTAATCGAATTTGTTGTGCGAAAAATAAATCTTCCATCGTAAATAGTTAACCATACATTCTGAAAAGCTAACCGAGGTTAATATACCGTTATTAATTCTACCATCATCAGGAATTATACGAAACTATCGATATTCTTGACATTATCCAAATTTATTCACGTTAACTCTCGCTTGGTTTGACTTTCAAATGAAGAGCATGTTTACCCCCCATCCATCTGCCTAAAACAGTTCGAATTATCAAAGACACATTACAACGCAACTGCGCCAGTTGAAATACATAGACCGACCTAGCGTGTTCATGAATCATATGTTCAGTGGAGTGCGGGAGGAATTTAATAATGATAAAATTGTATATATAATATATATATATATATATATATATATATATATATATATATATATATATATATATATATATATATATATATATATATATATATATATATATATATATATATATATGCACACACACACATATATGATTATCGCCTATAAAATTTTCAGAGGAATCTACAGGGTACATTATAAAACTATTTAGCACGGGTGGTACACGAACAAGGGTAAGTACACACACGCACACACACACTGCAAAGCTAAAACTATTTTCTGCCTACGAAAACGTTATTTATGACTTGAATAAACTCTGAACATTTGATATACAGCTTCCGAGGATTATAAATGGCCACAGAGTTCGGCCAGGCTTCTGACGTGAGAGGTCAGGGGTCTGACCTCATCATTGATACAAAACACGTGAAAAGGATAAAGCAATATTATATACTCTTTTGCGACTATAATATTTTCCAATTCTATTAAACAAATTAACCGTCATCTTCAAGTAGACTTTAAACTCATTAAAAGATATTTCATTATAAACTAAGAAAATACAAATTATATAACTTAGTGCTTTCTTAGTTGCTACAACCCAATTCATTCGTATCTGATTCAGAGAAGCATCTCCTGTCATTTAATATTCCTGGTTGCCCTCTCGCTCCTCAAGTTCTTCTAACCTTGCGTTTGAATGAAATGCAGGAGATATTTTTCTTGTCAAATCTTAATCGTTTTAAAGCCATCGTACATCCTCCCTCACTTGTCTCTTCTGACTTAATTTTTATCAATATGAATCTGAAGCGTTATAGGCTCTAGCATTGACTCTTGTGATGCTTAACTAGTTGTTTTTCTCAAATGGTTCATTACTCTAAATTTGGTGTTCTTCCAGTTACCCCTCATTTGATTTCCCAGCTTCTGGACGAGATTTCCCTGAAACTATGTGAGTGCCTTCCAGAAATTTAAAATAATGACAAGTATAACCATTCATCTTTTTTTTCCTATTGTCACCTTTAAGAAGATCTGCAATACTGTATACCCAAAACAGTCACAAATACTAACAATTTATGTCTCTTCTCCCCTCCTCCCTCCTTCCATTCTCTCTCTTCCTCTCCCTCTCCCTCTCTTCTTCCCCTCTCTTTTAGGCTGCAATGCATATATTTAAATGCCTTCTTTTCAAAAATGATAATGAGGATATTTGTATTCAGTAGCTGGCGAGGATAGATGAATTTTTTATGTTCGCCAAAGTGCCTCGCTTCGACCCGTTCCTCCTCCCTCCCCTACTGGTGTATTGTAATCATTTGCCGACCTTTCTATGCACAATTAAGTGCCGTCTTCGGTGCTTTCCGCATCTGCAGAATCCTGCCGTCACCCCCCACCCTCTCAACCCCTTGCACCCACATGCCTACTGTAGTCGAGGGGTCCACATTGGTAGTAGAAACATGTAGACGGGTCATCGGCAAAAGACACATGTCAAGGGGTCACCATCCGTAAAAGACACATGTCAAGGGATCACCATCGGTAAAAGACACATGTCAAGGGATCACCATCGGTAAAAGACATGTGTCAAGGGATCCCCATCGATAAAAAGACACATGTCAAGGGATCATCATCGGTAAAATGCACATATCAAGGGGTCATCATCTTCAAAAGACCATTGTCAAGGACTCATCAACGACAGACGACACGTGCCGAGGGATCATCATCGGCTGAAGACACTTGCCTGGATACAATCTACAAACACCATTAAGAAAGGAGCGGCTGATGAATTACCAAGCTTTATACTAAGTGATGGCTATGTGTACCTTCGAGATGCGAAGATAAACACCCTCACAAACAAAGCAATCACCAGGGAAGGTTGGCCACAGGCCAGGCTATGGGATTAAAACTCCCGAAATAAACAGGTAATGTTTCGAGGATGGTTTGTGTGTGAAGACAGAGTTTTTCAAGTGGTCCATTGCACTGTTGAGTCACAAGACCTGATAAAGCCATGTGATCTCTAAAACGAAATGCAATCCGGCATCATCGTTCTTAATGTGTCATTGTCAAGTGTGTACTTATCACGTAATTACCTAAATAATTACACTTGTGTGTAATTACCTAAGTGTAATTACTTAGGTAATTCAGTTAAGTGCGATTACAGAATGAGATTACATGTGTCCCGTCTTCAAAGTATTTTGTCATATGACGCTCTGACACTACCGACGGTTTTGGTCTTCACAGCCTTATTCTCACTTAGCTTGTTCTAATCGTCAACCACCCTGTTTGGAAAAGTAAACATTCTAATGACTTTTCCGGCAGCTTTGCTTTCTTAACTT
Source organism: Procambarus clarkii (assembly GCF_040958095.1). Taxonomy (NCBI): domain Eukaryota; kingdom Metazoa; phylum Arthropoda; class Malacostraca; order Decapoda; family Cambaridae; genus Procambarus; species Procambarus clarkii. The sequence goes on from NC_091175.1 coordinate 16,802,268, forward strand.
AAATCTATGATCACTTGTTCTTGAATTTGCAGGTTTTAAGTATTCTTCTTCGCCAATGTTGTCGATTTATGTTGATATGATTAGTACGTACAAAATAGCACCTCTTTTTTTCTATGTTCTAGCTTTGGCACATTTAACACCCTTAATCTCTCCTCGTAGTTCTTGCATTTCAGTTTCATGAACCATTTAATTGATTGTCTCTCCACTTTTTACAGTTTAATTGTGTGCTTCTTGACATATAGGCACTAAACTACCGATGCATATTCCAATTTTGGTCTCACAGCGGTCGTGAATAATTTCCTTAACATTTTACTGTCCATGTATTTAAAAGCGATTCTGAAGTTGGAAAGCGAAGAATACGCTCCTTGCACAATGTTTTTTGTGTCCCTTGAGGGAATGGGGAAGATGGAAGGAAGAAAAAGAGTAGGTTACACAGGAACACCAGATTTGTTTAACTGAAGTCATCTCGTCTATACTGAGGATATCTGATGGGAATACTCAACTAAATATTTTTGCTAACGCTACAGATAAACAAAACCTAGAGAGACGGCAGAGGTTGGAAAACCTTATATGACGCCTAAATTCCTTGCGTTGATAGTTACTTAGCAATAAATTTCAGTTTATTCGTAGTGGATAAAAACAATAAGTATTTTATATGAGTTTGCAGGGACACGCTTCAGATAAGCTGATGTAGGATAACAGCCATTAGCTTGTACTTTCACTTAGGAACATCTAAACAATTCCTAATGAACCCAAGCCGTAGTTTAAAAAAGTGAGAAGAGAGTAGAGAAATTGAGGGAGAGAGGAAGGAAGAGATTGAGAGAGGGAGAGAGGAAGAAATGGAGAGAAGGAGCAGGGGGAAAAGGGACGTGGTAAGTAACGTTGTGTCTTGTGCCCAGGAGTAATCCAGGCGGTGAATGACAGAGCAAAAAAACAGTAACACAAAGCGACTTGCAGTCAGTGCGGTTTCATTAAGCCGATATGAAGTCTGTCATTACGTCCTGTCATTTTCTATTTCACCACGAGAAACAGAGGAAGAAATAACAACATTTTTTACAAGCCTCTTCCCATTAAATCCTGCCTGAAATCCCATGAACCCTCCCTCCCTCCTTTCCTTCTTTATAACTGATGCATATCCAGGCTTCAGAATCAGACCTCATTAAGTATGCATTGCAAGCTCAACATTTTTACATAAACATACAGGAAATTATATAATAATGCTTTCAAACGAGCTGGCAAATCATCTGTGGGAACAAGCTGGGTATATTTAAAACAACTTCGATACATTTTTAAGACGTAATCCATGCAGTGAAGAATACCCAGTGAGAAATATTATATACATATACATATATATATATATATATATATATATATATATATATATATATATATATATATATATATATATATATATATATATATATATATATATATGGTTACATACACAGATCAATCAAGCGGAGGGGGCGCTGTTTGTCGGGCAGTGTCTTCTCTGTTGGCATCTTGACGTTCTGGTCTTGTTCTTACACTCATGGTGGGTAGAGTGAATAGTTCCGTAATTTGAGTATTTACACATAAAAGTAGAACAACCTACCATAACTACTCAAATTACGGAACTATTCACTCTACCCACCATGAGTGTAAGAACAAGACCAGAACGTCAAGATGCCAACAGAGAAGACACTGCTCGACAAGCACCGCCCACTACGCTTGATTTATCTTTGTATGTACCCCTATTTAACCTTCTGATTATTAGCTTCTTTTCTCCTTCATGTATATATATATATTATATATATATATATATATATATATATATATATATATATATATATATATATATATATATATATATATATATATATATATATATATATATATATTTATATATGACTGAAAACTCAAACCCCAGAAGTGACTCGAACCAATACTCCCAGGAGCAATGCAACTGGTAACTACAGGACGCCTTAAACCGCTTGACCATCACGACCGGACAAAAGGAAGTGATAGCCGAAGCTATTTGAACCACTTCCCCGCCGGTACTCGGATGGTAATCTTGGGCATAGCATTATATCAAATCGCCTCATTCTTTGGGGCACACGTGAGGAACACAAATGCGAACAAGCCTGAATGGTCCCAAGGACTATATGCGACTGAAAACTCACACCCCAGAAGTGACTCGAACCCATACTCCCAGGAGCAATGCAACTGGTAACTACAGGACGCCTTAATCCGCTTGACCATCACGACCGGACAAAAGGAAGTGATAGCCGAAGCTATTTGAACCACTTCCCCGCCGGTACTCGGATGGTAATCTTGGGCATAGCATTTTATCAAATCACCTCATTCTTTGGGGCACACGTGAGGAACACAAATGCGAACAAGCCTGAATGGTCCCCAGGACTATATGCGACTGAAAACTCACACCCGAGAAGTGACTCGAACCCATACTCCCAGGAGCAATGCAACTGGTAACTACAGGACGCCTTAATCCTTCTTGACCATCATGACTGGACAAATGGAAGTGATAGCCGAAGCTATTTGAACCACTTCCTCGCCGGCACTCGGATGGTAATTTTGGGCATAGCATTTTATCAAATCACCTCATTCTTTGGGGCACACGAGCGGAACACAAATGCGAACAAGCCTGAATGGTCCCGAGGACTATATGCGACTGAAAACTGGCCATGGGGTCGCCATGGGTTCTCCCCTAGGTGTCCTGTTTGCGAACTTCTACATGGGTACCATCGAACAAAAGGTCTTAGTCGACATGAACTTGAAACCGGCCATATACTGCAGATATGTTGACGACATTTTTACACATGTATCTGATGTCAGACATCTGCAGGAGCTGAAGGAGGCATTTGAGTGGAATTTTGTGTTGCGTTTCACTTATGAGATGGAGGATGGGAAGCTGCCCTTTCTAGATGTAACAGTCATGGAAAGGAGCAGAGGTTTCCACACTGCAGTCTACACTAAGGAAACAAACATAGGAATGTGCCTCAATGCCAACAGTGACTGCCCAGACAGGTACAAGAGGAGTGTTGTTAACGCTTATGTCGACCGTGCTCTCAGCCATAGCTCAGGATGGAAGGAAGTCGATAAAGAACTCTGTAGAGTAAGGCAGGTCCTAGTCAACAACGGCTTCTCCAATGGTTTCGTTAAAGACATCATAAGAAGGAAGGTGAAATGCCATGCAACCTCTGAAGAGACAACTAACACAACACCTGTACCCCCTATTAGACTATTTTACAGGTACTTCTTTTCCACAGCTCATAAAACGGAGGAAAGGGTCCTGAAAGATATTGTTAATAGGAACGTTATCCCTACAGACAAAAATCAGAAGATACAATTGACGATTTACTATAAAACCAAAAAAACTGCCAACCTACTCATGAGAAACTCTCCAGACACAAAGCAGAACGCTATAAAAGAGACCAATGTCGTCTATGCCTAAAAATGCCCACTTGGGGACTGTAAGCCTCAAAGAACTCAGTATATAGGCAAGACAACATCTCTTTCCAGGCGATTAACGATACATAAGCAACAGGGCTCCATTAAGGAACATATAATCTCTTCCCAAAACCAGACCATCACCAGAGAAGTCTTAACAAAAAACACAGAAATCATCGATAGATACAGCGATAGCAGGCGGCTTGATATCTGTGAGGCACTACACATGAAGTCAACACCAGCAATCAACAGCCAATTAATGCACAATTATATTCTACCCACTTCAAGACTCCGCACCAATATAGAAGCATCAAGAAATATGGGCCAATAGGCCCTTTGCAGTTACTTGCATTCTTCCCTTTAACTTACCCAATATTATACCCATTGTTTCGTGTTCTGTCTTGTGTTGAAAGTTTGTTTTCACCTCATCCAAAACTGTTGTAACATATCACCTCACCCAAATGCAGGTATATAAGATAAAAGGTTAAGATAGGTTTAAATTATAGCATAGTAGAACTCTGTTTAGTGTTTGCAGGTTATAGTTGTGTGTGTGTAAACTAAAGTCTTTGAAAATGTAATAAGTTATTACGAAACGCGTTCAAGTGTCGCGTCAGACTAGAAATAAAATTGAATTTTGGAGAATTGATTTTTCAATTACCATCGACAGTGAAAAGAAACATAAGAAATATTGAGAAATTTCGTGTTAGAAAAATTAATCTTACTTTTTCGCTCATATTTAATAATATATATATATATATAAATATATATATATATATATATATATATATATATATATATATATATATATATATATATATATATATATATATATTAAATTAAACCTAGAAGGGGTACCACCTCTGGTGCAAGTGTAGGGACCCATAGCCTCGGAGAAGAAAATAAAGAGTACTCAGAGAAGACCTTGTGGATCCTCACTGAATACTTTGTTATTTTCTTCTCCTACCACCCCTATTCTTTTGGTATGTGTGTATATTAATCTAACTTTATTTGAAATTGCCATTACACAAAAAAGTTACAATATTGATTACATGCAGGGTACAAGGCTGCTTGTCACAAGTTGAACAGCTCCTCCAGCTCCTCAGATGGCGGGCAGGAACTATGGATGCAGTGAGCATTTCCTCTCTGGATTGCCACACTAAGGCGCTGAAAAAGAAAACTGGCAGCTCTAGGGTCTCTAGTTGTTTCGATTAGCTTAGACCCCAACTCCTTCAAAAAGCTAGCAGCACTTTTACCCCAGGCACCAAGTGTCTCTGAGGTAATGGGGACAAAATTGTAGTGGTGCTCAAGGTCTCTGTATTTACGTGACTTGGCCGCTTCCCGGTGATTGGCAGCTCCTCCTGCCTGTGTAGCACTGAAGTCAACATAGGTATTGGCCAAAGTTGAAACGCAAGTGTAGTCCCACACCAACTGTCTACCATTCTTCCAGGGGTTCACCGTGATTCCGTCTGGGCGACCGACAGGCTCATCAGAGTTGCGGGACATTAGGAAACGGGGCTCTCTCTCTGCTGGACAACCGGCTGTGGTAAGGCTTCTCTTAATAATGTCATTGACCTCGACGTGTCTTGCATGCCATCCTCCTGTCCTTTGGCAGAGAAGGCCATGCCGTCCGTATCTGTCGGCCTCTGCCTCGCCTAAAATATATATATATATATATATATATATATATATATATATATATATATATATATGCGAACAAGCCTGAATGGTCCCCAGGACTATATGCGAATGAAAATGCTATGCCCAAGATTACCATCCGAGTTGCCGTCGGGGAAGTGGCTCAAATAGCCTCGGCTATCACTTCCTTTTGACGGCCGTGATGGTCAAGCGGATTAAGGCGCCCTGTAGTTACCAGTTGCGTTGCTTCTGGGAGTATGGGTTCGAGTCACTTCTGGGGTGTGAGTTTTCATTCATATATATATATATATATATATATATATATATATATATATATATATATATATATATATATATATATATATATATATATATATATATATATATATATATATATATATATATATATATATACACACACACATATATATATATATATATTCCCCTGAAAAAATTATGCAACATTTATCTTTTACCAGCCTCACAAAAATACAATAAAAATTATCCTAATGATGTAGCTTGAATGAAGCAATTCAGAAGAGCAGCCAGAGAAGCTACCTGAAGGTAATCATTGATGCCAGTCTTATTGTGAAGCTGAGAAAAGCTCATCCAAGCTGGGAGTCTTGCGTTGTCACCAGTGCACGCGACAATGTTCCAGTATATTATTTACATGAATGTGTGGTGTGACGTTCAGAGTGAATAGGGTAGGATGTACTGGATACTTTGTCATTTTCATAATGAATGTAGTAGGACATAGTATATATCGAGTGATGGCGAGAACCAGAGTGAAAAATAGAACGCAAGAGAAAGTGAGAATGAGAAAACAAGCGGGTTTTCCAATATTTAGTATTCAAATTTCAAGATATTGTCTTTGAAAAAAAATTATAGATACAATAAATTATTAAGATTTGGGCAGTCTGACACTTTTTCGTAAAAATGCGGAAGAAAAATGGGAAGCTGGACTCCGTTTGACAAGTCTGACAATTGGATTTCGGAAATTGGAAGGCGGGTGACAAGGCTTCCCGGCGCCACAGATGGAAGATATGCAGACCTTATACACAATAACCCGCTGGAATGACAAGGCCAATACATCGCTTCGACATTCCCTAGGGCTTACCCATCAAGCGGGCGATATACGATACCCCTTTCCAAAGCGAGGGCCCCTTTCTATCTCACCAAACCTTAATGGCCCTGCCACCTCTTCTCCGCCCTAAGGACCCAAATCAACTTCAACTCTACCTAAGTGCACCCCCGCCAAGCCCCCACTCCTAAGGATCTCATATCATATTCACTTAATAATCCAGCCCCCTTCTTTACCCTCCACTTCCCATCTATATACTCTTAGTTCATAATATCAAAATAGGAAGTGCTGAAGCTAGAGTAAGAATAACTAGACGGAACTGTGCAAATGAGAGCTTCGCAAGGAAAACAAAGGGCCAGCGATAAAAGCGTAAAAAAAGTTTGAGAGAAAGCCTCATGAGACAAAACAAGGAGAGAAGAGACAACGACGGTGATCATCATCTTGAGACAGAGTGTCGAGTTAAAGCACCAACACACACAAACAAGAGGGGCCTCCTGCAGTGGCTATAGTCTCGAATTCACTAGACCAATACAGAAGAGCTTTCACAGAGGTAAACAACTCGTGAACAAAGGAATTACCAGCTTCCTATTGTAGCTTTCCTCTGTAATTAGTTGTAAATCATCATTAATACTTCAAGTAGAATGATTTGTATATGGTCCAGACGGCTTAGCTCACTATTGTTCTGCATAATACGTGTATCAGAATTGACTCATTAAACGGGAATTATTGAAATTATTTAAGGTTTGTGCTTTGTTTATGCAATTAAAACAACGAATCAAAGTCGTTATGGTGGCTGTGTACACAGAAGCAGCAGCAGCAGCAGCTGCGTAGCCGCGTAGAGACTACATAGACTTGCGTCATTCCACAATAACTGCGTTACAAACATAAACATTTATTAGTATTAATTACAAACGCAATCGAAACTTTTTTTGTTCAATTGACGTATTACAATTGACGTGAGGTAAACTGGCCGACCCTTCACATTGTTCAGGAGAGAATTTGACAAACACCTCCAAAGGATACCTGATCACCCAGGCTGTGACTCATACGTCAGGCTGCGAGCAGCCGCGTCAAACAGCCTGGTTGACCAGTCCAGCAACGAGGAGGTCTGGTCGACGACCGGGCCGCAGGGCCGCATAGCCCCGAAATCAACTCAAGGTAAGGTGACCTTTGTCTTTTAATCGATATTAACCATTGATCTTTAAGTATTACGCCAGCTGTAACCCCGGACCCAAATCTAACTGTGACTTGAGTTCATCACTCGATACCAGTACGTTATTCTACGAGAAACGCTTTTTGGAATATTGAAAATTTACAATACTTACATATAGTAAAGAAGTCACCGCAAACACATAAAAAATAGTCTTTTTGCTTGACTGTCGACAAGACAACACTTGTTATAAATCACCCAAAAATGTATTATAATTTACTATACATATTACTCTATTTTTTCGACGTACTGACAAAAAAAAGTCACTCGGAGCACCATTTTTATCAACAAGCTGTACACGGAAAAGTCAAACCACATGTAGAGCAAATTTAGAACGAGGCGTCGTGAACAAGACAAGTTTCTTAAGATAAATTTGTAACAACAACGGGAGCACCAAAGTACTAACAGAGGGAACGGGGGGTATGAGAGCACTAACATACTAATAACTGAAGGAAGGCAAAACAAACCATCGGTAATACTAACAACGGCTCCAAGAGTGTACAAAACCAACGGGTCCAGGAAAGTACAAAACCAACGGGCTCAGTGGGAAGGGAAGCACGGAGAGCAGCAGGAGCAGTAGAATCAGTAACAAAAGTAACGGAAGCAGAAGCAACAACGGCAAAAAGAGAAACAACTGCAACAGCGGCCACAGCATCACTATATAACACAATATACAATAGAAACGACACCAACAAGAGCCGCATATCACTCTCGAAGACTCAGACCAGATTTCTTTCAACTTGCATGGAGACCAGATTTCCTACCTAACTGGAAATCAGTGCGGGCTTATATCAGAGTTTTTGCTCAATTCTAAAGCTATTTTTGGTTATCTGTTCCAATTAGATATATCCTTTGTTCTGTCAGGAATGAAGGTAGGACGGCAAGAATTGCATGTCAAGACACAGAGGACGAGGCTTCCGGAATCAGTGGAGAAAGGGGACGTCCGTGACGATACCCGATTCATAGGCCAGGAAGGAAAGGGGTGGTCACGGTAGAGTATCCTGCCAGGAACCATCGTCGTTCACTCTCGATCATTACTAGCGTTGGAAAAGCCACTATCACATCGCCCACATCCTTAATTCTGCCGACAAGAAATAGAACGTAATATCCACACCAGTGTTTGGTCAGGTGATATCTGCCCCACGCGCCTATAGACATTGTCTTCGGTACGTGTTCTTGCTATTATCTGTTACATACTCGACATATTACTCTTACGTTTGTTAGCATCAAATACGCTGCTGATGTTATCCTGTTCACGTATGGTTCTTTTGTTAGTACTAGAATTATATCTACTCCCAGGTATCTTTCTCTTTCCCATTCCTATGATTATCTTTTCTTCGTTGTGTAGACTTCTTACGGTCTTCTGTGAATTTTGTCTTTATCTTCATTACAATATTAATCTAGATAGAGCTTTAACTCCTATCACTACTTTTCCGTCCACTCCTGTAGTGTGTGTGTTTGTGTGTACTTACCTAGTTGTGCTTGCGGGGGTTGAGCTCTGACTCTTTGGTCCCGTCTCTCAACTGTTAATCAATTGGTGTACAGGTTCCTGAGCCTACTGAGCTCTATCATATCTACATTTGAAACTGTGTATGGAGTCACCCTCCACCACATCACTTCCTAACGCATTCCATTTGTCTACTACTCTGACACAAAAAATTCTTTCTGTTTCTATGGCTCATTTGGGCACTCAATTTCCACCTGTGTCCCCTAGTGCGTGTGCCCCGGGTGTTAAATAGTCTGTCTTTATCTACCCTATCAATTCCTCTGAGAATCTTGTATGTGGTGATTATGTCCCCCCTAACTCTTCTGTCTCCCAGTGATGTGAGGTTTAATTCCCGTAGTCTCTTCTGGTAGCTCATACCCCTCAGTTCAGGCACTAATCTGGTGTGTGTGTGTGTGTGTGTGTGTATGTGTGTGTGTATGTGTGTGTGTGTGTGTGTGTGTGTGTGTGTGTGTGTGTGTGTGTGTGTGTGTGTGTGTGTGTGTGTGTGTGTGTGTGTGTGTGTGAGTGAGAGTGTGTGTGTGCGCGCGCGCGCTCGTACGCACGTTTAACATTATCTGCCACAACTGCAATATCATCTAGTTGCAAGTTCTTTCCTACCTCACCCACCTCTCGGTTGAGGCCACCACCTCTCAAGTATGGCTCTCTAGAGAAATGTTCTCTCGCCTCTCCTTGATCGAAGTTCATCCTTATTCATTCCCACGCTGCTCAACGGGACGAACTGCCACACTGCCTCCGTTATCCTGCCTCCTGCAGCCTGGCCTTGCTTTACCAGCGTGCCAGAGGCAGCCTTGCCAATATCAAGGAGGCGCTTCGTCTTCCCACACCACCATCCCCGTCTTTCTCGGGCGCAATAAGACTCGATTTCCTGCCCACTCTCCATTTTCGTTCCCCGGACGACCTGCAGGAGGCTATTTCTTCCCCCAAGAGCTCCTTGCTGCCTCTTCTCTAGCGTTTCCAGCTGCATGTCTCCGTCAGCTGGCGTCCTCTCCAGTCGAAAATCCTCGCCGCTTTCTCGCCTCTTTCTAACCGTGTTACTGGACCTGTGAATCGCCTCATTAAGGAGTCAAGTGCCTGTGGGGATGCTGGAAGGTGTCCGGGCCTGATGGAGAGGTGCGGTAACCTGCTAGATTCTCTCGGTGCTGTAAGACACAGCTACGAGGTTGACATCGTGGGTTTGCTAACCTTAGTGATGGTGCGGGCTTTCATTGAGTTAACGCTGTGTCGGTTTGACACTACGATGGTACACCCCAAATTTACTGCGCTATAAAGCGGTAAACAAAGGCATTACATATATATTTCAGAGCTGAACATAATCAAAGCTTTCCATCTCATGAAAGTATTGGTTCCTAGCGAAGCAATGGTTCCTGAAGACAGTTACAGCGTATCGTTAAAACTCGTCTTGTAAAACTCTGAAACCAGATATTTCACAAATCAGCACCTTAGATTAAATTTGAACATACCATTCACATCCATAGAGGCAAGGGAAGGGAACTACCAGGGGAAAGTGACAATCCATTATGACTATATAACACTTGGAACGGATCAGGATAAGGATTTGGGATGGGACGGGGGAAGGAATGGTGCCCAACCACTCGGACGGTCGGGGATTGAAGGCCGACCTGCATGAAGCGAGACCGTCGCTCTACGCAAGAGATAAGCAATATATTATTAATTCCAGAAATCCAACCCAACTGCTTGAATTGGTCGGTAGAACGACGCCCTCTTTCTTGCAGATCGGCGTTCGATCTCTGACCGTCCTAGTGGTTGAGCGTCATTCCTTCCTTCCATCCCAGATCGTTGTCCTCATATTCCTTTCATGTGCTAGTCACATCGGCAAAACGCTTTCTTTTCATACATATATTCCAGGAAACCAAGATGAATCCTTATCGCTAACATAAAAAGTATGAATTAAATATGATTCTGAAATACTTCCAGAACCAGATCTTTGTTATACCTTCTTAAGTATGCTCGTTCCGTTGACTTCTTAAGCGTACGTTCTGAGCTCCAAACTGAACGCTTGGTATAAAAATACAGCCAAAAGATTTTTACTTTATACTTTGCTAAGGCGATTCAATATCTTGAATTTTTTTACAGCAGTTGGACTTTTCTTACACATAAGCTCATCACTGGATAAAAAAAAAAGGAAGTTTATTCAAGCAATTTCCGACAACTTCATGAATCAAAAATTTCTGCAGGATGCGGCATGAACAAAATGAGTTCTTGTTGACCAGAAGAAAAAATTTGATACGAACTGTGTAGCATTTCTCTCGCTCGTATTGACTCGATCAGTTTAATGTATGTTTTAAAATTTCCTCAAGCTGAAGCAGGAAATTTGTAACCAAGATTCAAAGGCAATGGCTGTCTTGTTCCATGTTATGAGTATTGATTGTTATAATAATTGAACAAACCGAATATGCATATTGTGTGTGAATTATAATATTTCAAAAACACCAGAATTTTTATTTGAGGTGTAGAGCATCATACCTGCACATACAGATGAAGATAAAAAACACAATACCTGTGCATAATGTTCCCCATCTATGTAGTTAAAGAACACCTCACCTGGACACACAAGTGCCTCTCACCTGTGTGTATGGGGCGGGGGAGGGGGGCCTGCACCATCAGCGGCTGCCGTGTGCAAGCATCCAACCCTTGCCAAATCAAACTAAAAGAAAAGATTGGAAAATAAATGGAATAAAAAAAGAATTTCACGTCATTCGAGCGTTTAAATTTTTATCCCTTGCAAATTGTCTGTCTCACTATGAGAGGAAGGAGGGAGGAAGGGAGAGAGAAAGAGGAAAGGAATGAAAAGAGTAAAGGGAGAAAAGAGGAAAAGAGAAAAGGGACGAAAAGAGAGGAAAATAGGGTGGAACTGGGAAAGGGAGAAGAAAAATCTAATGGTCAGCTTGATTTTTGTGGTACTGTGTAGAACTGGTTTGAGCATTGAGGCAGTGTACGTCTTCCTGCAGTATTTCTTAGGTGTGACATAAAGCTTCAAAATTAAAGGATATATATTTTGTTCATTAGTGTGTAATTAATTGGTACACAATCTTTGACATTCTATCAATGAGAATATATATATATATATATATATATATATATATATATATATATATATATATATATATATATATATATATATATATATATATATATATATATATACATATATATACAGAGAGAGAGAGAGAGAGAGAGAGAGAGAGAGAGAGAGAGAGAGAGAGAGAGAGAGAGAGAGAGAGAGAGAGAGAGAGAGAGAGAGAGAGAGAGAGAGAGGGAGAGAGGGGGAGAGAGGGGGAGAGAGGGGGAGAGAGAGAGAGAGAGAGAGAGAGAGAGAGAGAGAGAGAGAGAGAGAGAGAGAGAGAGAGAGAGAGAGAGAGAGAGAGAGAGAGAGAGAGAGAGAGAGAGAGAGAGAGAGAGAGAGAGAGAGAGAGAGAGAGAGAGAGAGAGAGAGAGAGAGAGAGAGAGAGAGAGAGAGAGAGAGGGAGAGAGGGGGGGAGAGAGGGGGGGAGAGGGAGGGAGGGGGAGGGGGAGAGAGAGAGAGAGAGAGAGAGAGAGAGAGAGAGAGAGAGAGAGAGAGAGAGAGAGAGAGAGAGAGAGAGAGAGAGAGAGAGAGAGAGAGAGAGAGAGAGAGAGAGAGAGAGGACCTGCCCAAAAATATAGATAGATAGTGAGAAACATACTAACAAAGAACTGATAAACTTTGATTACATTTTAAATGTCATTACTAATCACTCCTGCTAATTTAAACGGTTTCACAAAAGCTGAATCATACATTTTTCAGCATCAGTTACCTCTATTGCGCAGATTTTCTATTTGACTCAAATTAGCTTTCACTCTATGCTTGTTATGTAAAGAATTTAAAGGTTTGCAACGATTCCAATTCCACGTGGGGATCAGCTGATATTGTTTTGTTCAAAGTATCCATGTAGCGATCAGCTGGTATTGTTTATTATTGCTTTCTTCCATATATACATATGGTGATCAGCTGACATTTATTATTGTTTTGTTTAATATATTCACGTGGCGATCAGCTGGTAATGTTTATTGTTGTTTTGCTCAATATATCCACGTGGCGATCAGCTGGTATTGTTTATTATTTCTCTTTCAACATACCTGTGAGACAATCAGATGGAATAACAGGCGATACAATCACAACCTCCCATCCATCATACTTACCGTTCATGCAATATCCATCCCCCACTACCTGTCGCATCAACATTGGCCGAAAAATCTGCCATCTTCGTTTCACAATGATCACCATCAATGCCACTATTATCATTACTCCATCAACGTCACAATCATCACACCATAACCATCATCACCATCGCAATATCCTGCACTCTGGCCAGTAATTTCCGGTCTTTCATCATTAATTGGTTCCTGAGAGGCTTTTTTTTGGGGGGAGGGGGATGAAGTCTTTTCCTTTCAAGAGTTTGTGTTGACGATTAAAAAGGGAAGCACGTTAGTGGGGGGGGGGTCTGTGACGGTAGGGGACATAGGAAGGAGGTTAGTGAATGAGCAGGGGAAGATGGGAGGGAAGGAATGAAGTATGGGTAGTGGAGTTTTAGAGGAGCGCTGAGATAGTGGAGGAACAAGGTTTTGGGATGGGATGGGGGTTATATTTATAGAGGGGGAAGGGGAGTTGTGAAGGGTGATGATTGTGGTCGGTACGTTTGTTAAACAGCTTGTGGTTGTGTCTAGCCATTTTAGCTATTGCTGCCAGAGGTGGCTAGTTTACTGTGCAGGTAATACTCATCTTGGGAGCAGCAGTTTAGTCTGCCCCGCCATACTCATCCTCAGAGCGATAGTTTGTGCTACCCACGTTCATCCTCAGAGCGGTAGTTGAGTGTGCTCCCTATACTCATCTTGCGAGCGGAAGAAAATAGGGATTACAGAGTGCACAAAAGGTCTTCATCATACCTCAGTGTATTGTATACATTTGCTTTTACAATGCATTTGCATGCCTATACAATTATACAATTGACATATACAATTGACAGCCCGAACGAATTTCTTGCACTACAGCTTCTACCTAACCGATAATTTAGGCAACTAATCTAACCTATCAAAATGTTTTTCATTAGTCCGGAAGAGCGTCAATATTGCTGCGCTTTCATTTCACTACAACACTAGAATTTTTGGATGCTATGGCCAGTAGAATCAAAATTCTGCTTCATTATATATAAAGATATTTTGGTCATTAACCACTCCCGTTTTGGTGCCCCTGATGTGAAGCTAACAGCACCCAGAAAGTGGGATAAACGTAGGATCTCTCTCTCCAGACACCTGAAAGTTAAATCCAAAGTCACAATGATTAACAACACACACGACCCTGTAGAATATTCGCTTATGCACCGACTCTTTTTCTCTTACTTGCTCCGGGAGTGGCCGCCGACGGGATATGCTCATAATGTTTGATATATATATATATATATATATATATATATATATATATATATATATATATATATATATATATATATATATATATATATATATATATATATATATATATATATATATATAAGCAATTCTTGGTTTTCTAAAGTACTCAGTCACAAAGCAAAAGTTTAATATTTAACCGAGTCCTAAGTCATGTAGGTAACTATTGAAATTAATGAAAATTGAGCTGGAAAAGACATTTAAGAAGACAGTATATGTCAACATCGACAAGATAATAAAGAACAATTAAAATATAGATTCGCGATTCCTATTGGAGCCACGTCTCACACATATACCTAGCACAGGTTTCTAACCGAGGACAGAGCAACCACCTCATTCAGCACAAGAACTCCCTTGGTGAAAAGCAGACTTTCATGCCCACTTAACCTCATTCTCCTCCCGCATAACCACCCCATCTTACCACAAACCCCTATCCTCCCCAATCTTAACTCCACAAATCCCATTCTAACTCACAATATCCCACCTCCACAAAACTATCCTAGCCGACAAAACTCGACCCTGCCCATCAAACCCCCAGTATATCCCACAAACCTCCCATGCACCCTCCGCCACAAAGCCTATCCTTCCTCTTCCCTATAAACCCCCTATCCTACCTCTCTTTCCTGAACCCCCTTCCTTCTCCCTCTCACCCCCATCCCTCTCCGAGCTGCCATCAAACGTTTTCTAGCTTATAAAATACATTTTTATAGAACGTCCGCCTCACACGCGTGAGGGTCCACGGTTCGAGCCTCCTAAAGTTCAGGTGAATGGAATGGGAAGCTTTCTAGCATCTCCCTGCCATCAACAGTTCCCCCTCGCTCGTCTACACTACCAAACCTCCCCTCTTCTATCCCTTGAGCCTCGCAAGATAAATATAGAAACCAGCGCTTTCTTTCTCGTTTTAAGTTTGTTTTTTATGTGTGTTTAGTGTCAGGAATTTTGAATTAGGTTGCGGTATTAAATTCAGTGCTGAAAAGTTTCTTCTAAACGTAGGCATAAACACACACATGGAACGTGTTGGGAGATCCCCCAAAAAAGTTATATACAGAAGTATTTTTCTAAAATAATTGGATAGCATGGAACATGAGAGAGGAGGAGGAGGTAAGGATAAATGTAGAAAACTCTTTAGGAAAGTAAAAAAAGGTTAGAAGAAGCAATAAATCAACCCGTCCGCCACCTTAAGGCGCCTATACTTGTACGACATAGATTCAAACATTCAAAATAATGTGCTTTAGTGTAATTTCAAGCAACTTTATTTGTACGCATCCAGTAACTATTCAGCGCGGTCTTAGATACTCCGCGTGGATTAATCTAGGCTAAACCAATCATGGACTAACAAAAAACGCTACAAATTAGCATGCATATAATTATATTACAATATTTATAGCTAATCATAACTTTCATGTTAAGTTTATCTATTAACAAAGTTATATACTTATGATAAATTTTCAGGAAAACTTTGTTAGGCTGCCGACAAGGGCGCTGCTATTACTCACGATCTGACAAGCGTCAAATTTCAAGGGGCTGTGTCTAACTAGACGCGTAAGAATCCAGGCTACGAACACAAGGCTGATGTTCCAAGAAGCGTTACTATTACCCGCCTTTTAATATTACTAAACCACCGAAATTCTGATGCTGTGGTCATTAGCATCAATGAGAGGTCTGTTACTGTCATTCTGTATACACGATATTACTGCCGCCATAGTAACTTAACGGGGATGTACGAATGTACAATGTTTATTTTCTCATCCTTGTGGTATATTCAGCATTTTCATAATGTTCATTAAATCTTTGTTGATAAACAAGATTTTAATATCTTTGCCGAATGATTGATAACGATTAGTTTACTATTTTCCTTAAGTTGAGAATCGCTTCTTCACCCGAGTCTCTCCAAACACAAACACACACACACACACACACACACACACACACACACACACACACACACACACACACACACACACACACACACACACACACACACACAGCTGCAGTGTTTACTAGAGTTGTTTACTAGTGTTTGAGTGTTTACTAGAGTTGGATGTGACAAAGGCTATAGGCCCAGATGGAATCTCCCCTTGGATACTAAATGAAGGAGCAGAAGAACTGTGCCTACCACTCTCCATAGTGTATAACAAATCTCTGGCAACAGGGGAACTGCCAGAAATTTGGAAAGCAGCTAACGTAGTCGCGATATACAAGAAAGAGGATAGAAAGGAGGCACTGAATTACAGGCCAGTGTTCCTAACCTGCATACCATGCAAGCTGATGGAGAAGATTGTGCGAAGAAAGCTAGTGGAGCACCTGGAGCGAAAGAAATTTGTAACAGCACCAACATGGATTCAGGGATGGCAGGTCCTGCCTCACAAGGTTACTTGAATTCTACGACCAGGCAAGAAAGAGAAGGGTGGGCAGACTGCATATTTTTGGATTGTCAGAAAGCCTTTGATACAGTGCCACACAAGAGGGTAGTGAAAAAGCTGGAGATGCAGGCTGGAGTGAAAGGGAAGGTACTCCGTTGGATACATGAGTACCTAAGCAACAGGAGACGACGAGTCAGTGTGAGGGGTGAGGTCTCAGATTTGCGAGACGTTACGAGTGGAGTCCCGCAGGGGTCAGTCCTTGGACCTATACTGTTTCTGATATATGTAAATGATCTCCCAGAGGGTATAGAATCGTTTCTCTCAATGTTTGCCGATGATGCAAAAATTATGAGGAAGATTGAAACTGAGGACGATAGTAGGAGGCTACAAGATGACCTAGACAGACTGAGTGAATGGTCCAACAAATGGCTAATGAAGTTCAACCCGAGTAAATGCAAAGTAATGAAACTAGGCAGTGGAAACAGGAGGCTAGACACAGGATACAGAATAGGAGATGAAGTACTTAATGAAACGGACAGAGAGAAAGATGTAGGAGTTGATATCACACCAACCCTGTCTCCTGAAGCCCACATAAAAAGAATAACGTCTGCTGCATATGCGAGGCTGGCTAACATCAGAACAGCGTTCAGGAACCTGTGTAAGGAATCATTCAGAATCTTGTACACCACACATATGTAAGACCAATCCTGAAGTATGCGGCCCCCAGCATGGAGCCCGTATCTTGCCAAGCACAAGACGAAGCTGGAAAAAGTCCAAAGGTATGCCACTAGACTAGTCCCAGAACTAAGAGGCATGAGTTACGAGGAAAAGCTGCGGGAAATGCACCTCACGACACTGGAAGACAGAAGAGTAAGGGGAGACATGATCACAACCTACAAAATCCTCAGAGGAATCGACCGGGTAAACAAGGATAAACTATTCAACACTGGTGGGACGCGAACAAGGGGACACAGGTGGAAACTGAGTACCCACATGAGCCACAGAGACGTTAGAAGGAACTTTTTCAGTGTCAGAGTAGTTAACGGATGGAATGCATTAGGCAGTGTTGTGGTGGATGCTGACTCCATACACAATTTCAAATGTAGATATGATAGAGCCCAGTAGGCTCAGGAATCTGTACACCAGTTGATTGACAGTTGAGAGGCGGGACCAAAGAGCCAAAGCTCAACCCCCTCAACCAAAACTAGGTGGGTGAGTACACACACACAGAATAACTATAAAATGCTGGAATGAGTAGCAAGAGTCATACATAGGGTTACACCGGCATAGCGCAGTTCAGACATGTTCTCAGATAATCCCCCAACGAGCCGACATCACCACCATAACGCTTGGACAAGGCCCAGAGAGAAGAGGTTTAATCTTTTTCAATTGGTACGGCTCGGCCAAACGCCTTCCCAAAAATATCACAATACTGTGAATGTGTGGGTAAGGAACCCACACTATTTTAACATTAATTCGCACAGCTACAAACTCGCCTATACACTTAATCAACTTCCAAACCCACTAATTAAATTAATCGTCTACCCCCACCACCCCACCCCCATTCACACACACACACAACACTAATCTATGTGCATTTATACAATCTATTAAACACACATGCAGCAGCAGCAGCAACAACAACTGCAAGGACTTCCATCTCCACGACCGCTAACAATTGCAGAAATGTAAGATCCACAAATCAGACGCGTGACTGATTCATCCTGTCAATAGCAGAGCAAAGTTCTCCTTGTCGATCCTCAAAGTCTTGGAGGAGAGAGAGGAGGATGCCCACTCCATCAGCAAAGGTTTGAAAGGAAGTAAAAGCCGTGGCAAAGTCAGCAGAAGCAGGTGAAAGCTGGACAAGAAGGACTCCTGAAAACCATTAAAAGCTTCCAGGGACGATAATGGGTTGGAGAAGAGGGTTTTAACGAGGTCTGTTCTATGCACCAGCAAATTCTGTGCACGCCACAGATTTGCAACGTAAAGAGGTGTATACATTGGCTTACCTCAGAGTGAAGTAGCTCAACTGGAAGTATGTTGTGTGTCACGTATGCGTTACAAAACTGCAAGCAAGTTAAACAGAAGAAACAAGGCAAGAAAAAAGGGCAATATCTCCAACAGAAGCAGGAAAGGGCAAAATCACGAACACAAGCAGAAAAGGCAACACCACCAACAAAAGTAGGGAAAAAACATAAATAATAACATAAGGCATGACAATTTCCAAGAAAAACTATACAAATTATAATTATAATACCCTATTTTTCTCTCTAACTTTAGTGATGCATTGAAGACATTCCAATTTATTGGATGACAATTGCTTAAAAAAATTTCAACTTGACTACAGTAACAAAATTCTCTACTGGAGCCAGCATATCACTTAAATAACGATTTAAAAAGCATACCCAGACAAACCAGGAATCAATGAGCATCCCTACACTAACCCCAGGAATCAATAAGCATCCCCACACTAACTAGGCAGCTCGTCCTCCTGAGGTTTCAAAACGGCAGGGAACGATTAATTTAAAGTGTCCTCTCCTAACCTAACAGACTAAGCCTGAGAACCCAAAACAGAAAACGGGACAGTACGTCACTTTCGCGAACTGCTTCCATTTTCTAGTAAGACGAATTTTGGCCTTCGTAACGCATACGAGCGAAAAGCGATGTTCTTTGTAAGAGGACAGGTTTAACCTGGAATCAATGAGCATCCCTACACTAACCAAGAATTAATATGCACCCCCACACTAACCATCAATCAATAACCCCCCTCCCCCAATCCTCTACACTAACCATCAGTCAATAAACACCCCACAATAACTGAGAATCAATGATCATCCCTACACTAACTAGGAATCAATAATCTATTCTCCACCAAGCATGAATCAATATCAATATGCATACTTTTATATTTTTCCAGTAAGGAATGACGCCCTCTGGTCATAAAGTACCAACAACAGCTGTGTCGTGTTGTTGCCTGTTCGAGTTCCGGATTTTCTGTTCTCATATATCTAAGCGCTGGAGCCGCTTCCACTGATATAGAGGAAACTTCAAACCTGCAGCTAAACAACAGCCTTCTGTATCACATTTGGGCAATTTGTTTCCTTCTGTTCTATAGTGTCAAGAAGTTCAAAATTATTGTGGTCTTCTGTAGCTTACCCTTAAAATCAGTCTTTCACGAGATATAGACAATTTCCCGATACTAGTCAAATTGGGCCTGGCGGCCATCTTGGTTACTATATTGGTAAACATCTTCCCATGCCAGAATCGCGTACATATGCTAGGCATAAAAGAAACATTTTGCTATCTATCTTTATTTGCAACATTATTATTATTATTGCTTGCAATATTGGTACTATCATTATCTGCAGACTTACTCTGACTGTCTACTTCTTTTCCTTTGGCTCGTCAATCCACTCCCTCCTTATTCCACCCATTAGCACCCTATTCCTGTTCCCAAATACTGTAACCCCCAATACTCGCACCCTACTCAACATTTTTTCTTTAAACGTTGCGCTAATGGTGTTGTAACTACAATTATCAACTTAACCATTATGTATTCCTCTTGTCATTGTTGTAGAACATGATTATAACTTTGTATTGGATGTGTCTAAGCATCATGTTTCAGCAGCCATCTTCATTACTTTGCATTTACCCGTGTTAAACTCTAGCAGCCACTTATTGAAAAATATTGTCCAGACAGTCCTGTATTTTCTTGCAGTCCTTCATTGCATTATCCTAAATTTCTGGCATCATCTGCGAAAACTCTGAGCAAACAATTTAATCGTCTCAGGTAAGTAGTTCACATTAATTGGAAGGATTGCCACATTAATAACCGCTGTGGGACACTGGTAACATCCTGCTACTCAATGGTCTCTCTCCTCTCTATGCCTCATCCTGCTATTCAATGCTCTCTCTCTTCGCTGTGACTGTCTTTTATTATGGACGTACTCCTTTATTCACTAGCTCATCTTTCAAGTCAGTCCTACTGTTTCTACCCCTTGTGTACGAGTGCATTATCCTCATGGGTATTGTGTTAAAGGCTCTGACAGTTAAAAAATAAGCAATCCGTTCACACAATCGCTAAACCCATGCTGACGTTGTTATACAAGACCTTTCCTGATGATCATGTATCTTGTAGTTTTTCTTTATCACCTTGCATAATATAGAAAGTCATTGGCCTATAGTCTAGCTCCTCAGCTTTCATTTTTATTTTTTTAAATTGGCACTACATTGGCTGTCTTTCAACTCTCTGGTAGTTGTTTTCGCTTCTAATAACTTGTTACTTATATTAAGCAGCTTGCACAAGGCAACTGCTCCTTCACTTAGTAACAATAGTGATCATTTACACAGTTCGACCGCGTAAGTTGTGTCCAGCTACAGCAAATTATGACAATTTGTATTTGGGTATTTCAAAGTCCTTTAGTGCTTCTTTAATTTGTTTGTCATCCTCAGTTCAGGATCTTCATTTTGCTCTATTGATAAAACTTCCTGGAATCTCCCATTGAGTTTCTCACACTTCTGACATTCTTAGTGAACGACTTTCAGCAGCTTCACGTGTGCGTGCGCCTATGTGCGTGTGGACATGTGTGTGTTGAAGGCTTCTTGTATATGCGTACTCGTCAAATCTTAGTCACGTAATTGTATATGTGAGGGTTGAGCTTAGGCGTTATAGTCCTGCCTCTTGACTGTCAATCAACTGATGTACTGGTTCTAGCCTTATCATTAGCCTTTCATTATAGCTCTTTTCATACATTTCAAGCTGTTTGACTGCCTTCAAACTCAGCGTCTGTGTGTGTGATATTGTGTGTGTGTGTGTGTGTGTGTGTGTGTGTGTGTGTGTGTGTGTGTGTGTGTGTGTGTGTGTGTGTGTGTGTGTGTGTGTGTGTGTGTGTGTGCGTGCGTGCGTGCGTGCGAGTTATGTATTCACAGTAACAGCAAGCTTTAAACACAATTAATCTCACTGACACAAGTTTACAACAAAGTGAGACAATTAATCAAAAAGACGATTGCTTCGTATTTTTTTGTAATCCCCATGTGAGCTTTGCAATTAACATTATCTACAAGGGTTCCGGCTCTCAAAGGCCGAGAGCACCACGATATACATCGTACCAGGACGTATTTGGGGTAACGCAGACGATAATTTATCGTCTGCGCTGGCCAAATGAAGGTGCATAACTCCTACGGCTTCAGCAGACCAGGTCGCAAACCGTGGCTGCCGTTTATGGTGCTGCTGTTGAAGCTAGCGGTGCTGCTGCAACTACGTGGTTGGGTAGTTCTGTGGATGATGATGATGTTGCAACTGCGGAGGCGTTGCTGTAACTGGTGGTAGTGGTGATATTAATTGTGTTGTTGCTTGTGGTTCTTGTGCTGGTGGTGTTGATAATGGTGCTCATATTTTTGAAGATGCTGGTGATAGGGATCTGCAACCACACACCCACAGATATACGCACACATACAAATCATTGAAATCTTGTGGAAGTTCAAGCGACTGAACGATGCTCTCTGAATAATTTCCACACTTACAAGTCAACAGGAGCTTCCAATCCTTCTAGTTCTACATTAGTATTCGTAAAATGTTGCAATGAACTCTTCCTACAACTGAACGGGAGGTCTGAAGTCGTAACCAAACAAAAGTTAACATAATTGTTGGAAATCTCGCACAGTGGAAGTTTTTCCATCAAATATTGACTGCGTTTTATTCTTATAAAGATCTACTTGTCCATGTGTTAAGCGTTTTATTCTTACAGAGCTAAGTTGTGAACTTGCCGGTCTCTGGACTCGAATTCGTTGTTTTGTATGGAAACTAGAATTTTATTTGTGGGATGATTGCGCAAGTCAGCCAATTTAATTCTTCTTGGAGCGAGTTGCTGCATTTTAAGGAATGATGAGACTTGCAGATATAAACTGGTTTGGTTGATAACTGTCGTGAAAAATACTATAATAAAAATACACAGTACTATATGATGTGAGGAAATCAAGAGGAGCCATAAAAAGGATTCGAACCCGCTCCTTTTTACATCTTTTCGAATTCATTTTTAGTCATTGTTCCATTAAGTAACAGGCAAGATAAGGTAATTATGAGGAAAAAGCACTAAGCCAGTATACGCAGGCAAGGAACTGGAAGAGGGCGAAACTATCACGTTACATCCCTGTTCCTGTGCCAGGTAGGTCCACTCCGGGCTCATCATAGCCCGTGCTACTTGGAACTTTTTGTTCTGAGTAGCGATTTCTAAAAAACAACAAAAAACAGAGAAGGCAGGTAGAAAGACAGGTACCCAACCACTTGGACCAATGGGGATCGAACACCGATTTGAAGTCACCGAACAAGCGGAAATCTGGCTTCTTCTCTGCAAGAAGCCAGACTTCCGCTGCACCGACCACTCCAATAGACGATTCAAAATATTTAAGACCGTGTTCATCCGCTTCAGCGACTCAGTAAGCCTACTGATGTAGTCATCGTCTCTGTCACTTAACAACAGGAACTGTTTAAAATGACTGCCTGAGAGCTGAACCTTTACAGCTCGGAATTACGTTGCTTCTGTCGAGCAGATTTAGTGTCAGAGACACATTATGATTCAGGCTTAACCAAATTTCAATGCGATTGCTTCCTGATTGTACTCGCTTACTCGCATGACTAATCTGGTGTCTGAGTGAGTTCAGGGTACGGAATAAAACTAAGCACACAATCATCGCAAGTAGATGCTCACATTGACGTCGGTGCTCCAACCTGTCCTCTTAAAAAAACCGTCGCTTCTGGCCGTTTACCAGTATGGCCGAAAGTGGACGTAATTTGAAAATGAAAATAAATTTGGGATTTTTTTTTTCAACAACAGTAAGTTAAGGGTCCTCTGGTAGGTTAGGTGGGCAGGAAATTCTCATAAAGTTTCAACAATTATGAAAAACGTTAATTAAAAATTTCCTCTTCTAACCTTACCGAGTAAGCCGGACGACTCAAACAGAAAACGGGACAGTACGTCACTTTTGTGAGTCGATTTCATTTCAAATTACGTCCAAATTTGGCCATAGCGCGCATACGAGCCAAAAGTGACGTTATTTTTAAGAGGACGGGTTGTACACACACTGAAACACGTCTACCATCACCCACCCACATCCACCAAGCTCAAGGTGGATGGTAAGCACAACCAGCTGAGTACCAACGCCCACTCACCCAAATACACCCACCAGACCAAGGCGTTCGGACCACCATCTCCCGAGGCTTTATTTACGATATTTACTCCCAAGACCTGCAATTACCCCCGTGATGTTGATGACTATGAGGAAGATGACGGCGCGTAACGAGGCCGTTAAGGAGCCACTGATCCTGCCAAGCAACCTGCACCTCCAGTTAACTACAGGGAACCGTAGTTCAACAATAATGAGCTCATTAACATGGCTTCTTGGCTTTAAGGAATATAATGTTAATCGGATGAGCAGAGAAAGTTGTATGTGGGTATTTGCTATTGAGAGCGGTGAGGAGAAATTCCTGTTGTTGTTGTTTTAGATTCAGCTACTCGGAATAAAGGAGGATAAAGCTTGGGAGGAAGTGAATGAGGAGGGAGCCAAAAAAAAAAAACAATTAGAAGAGGTGATTAAGTAGAAGACTCTTAACATCGCGAATGAGAAGAGTTAAGGGGTAACTGTAGGTAGATACAAAGTGAGGGAACTGAAGTGGAAGAATAACGTGGAGAAACTAAACAGGAAAACAAAAGACGAAATAGGCGAGAAGTGGAGAAAAGAGGGAAGTAAAAATTGAGGTGAAGCAAGAATGCTGAAAAGAGGAAAAAGGAAGAAAGGGTCTTAGAGATCAAGAATAGCAGAAAGGATAGATAAAAATATACAAAAGCGCGCAAAGGGAAGTAATGCACACATTCCCTCCTTTGTGAATTGCAAGCAGACGTAGTCCCAAAGAACAAAGAGGAAACAAAAGCAAATGAGAAAAATCGAAAGGAGGGATAAACCCCACAAAAGGATGGCCCTGCGTGAAAATAAATAGTCAAGAAAAGCAGCAACATAAAAAGGAGGTCCAATTACAGGTGACATTTGTACTACACGAGTTCGGGGAAGTTTCCCTGCGCACCACCGAAACAATGAAGGAGTTAGGGATAAACTGTCCTAGCGTTGCCTCCATCCCAGGGAATGTTGTTAGGGAAGGGGGTAAAGGAATATTGGTGATAGGAATAGCGGTGGTGATGGATAGAGCGGTGCTGGTGATGGGTAAAAGGGTACTGGTAATCGGGCAGGAGGGGAATGGATGCTGGTGATGGAAGAAGATAAATGGGTGTTGCTAATGGGCAAGAGGAGAATGGGTGATGGTGATACAGGAACTAAAGGGGGCGCTAGTGATGGGGCAGGGGAAGGGAAGCGAGCGATTGGTGGCGCCATGGAAAAAAATTTCCATGCTATTCTCCCTATAAAATACCCTCCCCATACAGCTGTTACCTTGAGAACCTCCCCCCCTCCATACAGCTGTTACCTTGAGAACCTCCCCCCCATACAGCTGTTACCTTGAGAACCTCCCCCCCCCATACAGCTGTTACCTTGAGAAACACCCGCCTCCCCATACAGCTGTTTCCTTGAGAAACACCCCCCCCCCACTCCCCATACAGCTGTTACCTTGAGAACCCCCCCCCCCATACAGCTGTTACCTTGAGAAACACCCGCCTCCCCATACAGCTGTTTCCTTGAGAAACACCCCCCCCACTCCCCATACAGCTGTTACCTTGAGAACATAACCTAACCTATCTTTAAAGATTAGGTTAGGTTAGGTAGTCAAAAAATAATTAATTCATGAAAACTTGGCTTATTAGGCAAATCGGGCCTTGCACTTCTTGTAGGCTGAGAAGTGCGTTCTGGCTACTAGGTACGACATATATATATATATATATATATATATATATATATATATATATATATATATATATATATATATATATATATATATATATATATAATGATAATAGATTCTTTACAATTCAATTAAATTTGCCAGACGTGAAAGGAAGTATAAAATAGACTTCTTGGAACTGTCCAAGAGAGGGGGCAGATAATTACCTGAACTAGAGGCAAATGCGAGTAAACGAGGTGAGGGAATTATGTGGAAGCGAGGGTGAGGAGAGAGAGAGAGAAATACAAAAGCGGGACAGAAGAAAGCAATGGTGACAGACAACAGCTGGAATGAACCTATACGAATGGAAACAATCTCTTTAATATTTTTATTAGCAGATACGTCAATGTAAGTCGACTGGGAGTAGCGACACCGGTCTACTGCTAACCTGGAAGGGGGCCCAGGAGCTAAGGCCCCTCTCCACTTAAACCCTGACACGTAAGCATTTCATTTACATGCTTTAACTTACAAATTCTATTTTCTAGAGATAGTTGCGAGGTATTGTGCGTTAACTTTGCTTCAGTCTTTTAGTTGGTTAATGCCGTTGAGTATGGCTAGCAACTAAGTGGTGACCACGCGAACAGCCCTACTCTTGGCTATAATAATCTATAGATAAACTTAACAGGCTATCAGTCCCTGATAATTTTACAACTATATCACATCTTACATTAATAAGTTAAATAATCATGCTGGAAATAATTACTGCTCGTAATTATTCACTAACAGTGAAAATTCACTAAAAGCTGTCATTATTTAATGCATGTTTATTGAAATATTAAGGTCGAGCACCTTACCGTTCACGCGAGGTGCTCGACCTTCCACATCTCGTGAGGTGCTCGACCTTTCATCCTCCCCCAAGTTGAAAATCAAGAGAAGCGGTGAATAATGAAGAGGTAATTAAAATCAGCCTTAGGTCGTGTGTTTGTATTACAAAATGAACAGCAAGAATGTAAACTTCTCAGGGAATGAGCCAAGGAGGAGGAAAGAGAAGAGTTTACATGAGGTGAATGAGCTTTTTGAAGCGATTTAAGCCGAGGAGAATCAACAAATGCAATCGTTACCTCCTGGTGTTTCATGGGTTAAGCAAAGAACGAAACCAACACATGCAGCCAAATCAATAATTAAGAGACATGTCGCTGAATTATCCAACCGGTTCAGTACTGGTGCATAGGTTTTATATTCCAGCACAACAACAGCACTGGAACGGATACCTGTTTTAAGATAAAAAAAAAATGACAAATTCAAGGTTTCGCGTTGACGAAAGCCTCGTAATTTTTAAATTAATATAAGGTAGCAATGACACAGGTTACAATTATTTAGTTATCAAATATAATTTTTCAAAGGAATTGTTATGTTTTCACCATGTAGTGAAAACACACGGATTTGTCTTCTTTTTTTTTATTATAGCAACCCCTCGTACAATTTCCCTTGTTATGAAAGATATAATTTCCACCTCATCTAACAAACTAAAGTGCACTAATGTAGTATCTCAGTACAAGACTGTGCACTTTGAAATGTGTGTTATATTGGACACAAACTATTAATACTCAGTTCACATCTTACACATAATTTTCAAGAAGAGGGAACTAAGCAACACCACTCGACACCAAAATACTTTCCTGAATTGCCGGAATATCATAAAGGGCACCACATTCATCACATACTAAAATTTGAAATAAGTTATAAACACTTGAAGCCATATTTATTTAATCACTGGACATAATAATTAACACTCAAATCAATTTAACATAGAACATACAATTGTTTGTTCTGTCCTCTTTTGACACAAAGAGGAAGATACCAGTCCGGTTAGACAACAATTAACAGATGTTAGCAATTACCTGATCTTATACTTCTTCGCTCTCTATGCTTAATGGCGACTCATTCCCAAGAATGAGATTGATGGAGTGAGATGAACCCACGCTTATATATATACATATTTATCTATGAATTATAATTACGGGCTATTCATGCCCGTGCCATATCTATATATATATATATATATATATATATATATATATATATATATATATATATATATATATATATATGACAGTGTCAGACCATGGAGGATGTATTGAAACAGGAATTTCCTTAAGTAATTTCGCATATTAATACATCTTCAGAAGGAGCAAAGAAGATGCTCTCTCTCCTTCTAAAGATGTATTAATATACGAAAGTACTTAAGGAAATTCCTATTTTCAAATTCTTCCTCCATGGTCTGACACTGTCACATTTTTAATCACGTTTATTTTTCGTGATTTGCATACATACACACACACACACACACATATATATATATATAAATATATATATATATATATATATATATATATATATATATATATATATATATATATATATATATATATGAGCACTATGTAACTGGTGTACAGGGCATCTAATCCACTCGTCCATCACGACCGGACAAAAGCTGATGGTAGATGGTAGCCGAGGCTATCTTCCCATCAACCCGCCGGCACTCTGATGGTAATCTTGGGCATAGTATTTTATCAAATCACCTCATTCTTTGGGGCACACGTGAGGAACACAAATGCGAAAAAGCCTGAATGGTCCCCAGGCATACATGAAACTGAAAACTCGCACCCCAGAAGTGACTCGAACCCATACTGCCATTAGGATTAGAACCTTGTGGATTAGGTGCCCTGTACACCATTTGCATAGTGCTCCAGGCAGTATGGGTTCGAATCACTTCTGGGGTGTGAGTTTTCCTGGGGAATGCCTGGGGACCACACACACACACACACACACACACACACACACACACACACACACACACACACACACACACACACACACATATATATATATATATATATATATATATATATATATATATTAATATTATTAGCTAATTTGTAGTATAAAAGCAAAATAAAAAACATATTTTTCGCAATATAAGCAAATGAAATTACCAGACGTGAAAAGAAGTTAAACATAAAAAAAAACAAGTTCTGCGAAATGTTAAAGAAAACGCGTATAATTACCTAACGAGAAGCAAATGAGAGTAAACGAGGTGAGGGAATTGTGTGAAAGCAAGGGGGAGAGGAATACAACAACGTCGTAAACAGAATAGACCAGGTGCACAGAGGTGGAACAGCTATGTCAAAACACCGAGAAACATACGAGAAGATCAGTGTGTATCTTGTAGACAAGAAGCAGAGGAAGAGAGGAATTAGAGGAAGATGTTAACTTGGGGGTCAGAGAGTAATAAAATACAGAGGCGAGTGTAATACGAGTATGTGATTTAAGCGTTGAATTAGTGTATAATGGGTGTAAAGTGGGTGTACTCCAGTACTGTGTAGTGGGATCACAGTTAGGTTGGTCCAAGTGTGAAAATGTAATGAGACGGGGGTTGCTGTTTGAAGAGCATGAACTGTACAAAGCTTGTGAAGGAAGAGCTGCGAGTTGAAAGTGCATCGGGGAAATAGATGAACGGTAGAAACGTTGGTAATGTGAAATAAATGTGGTTAATGTCGTATTAGTGGGATTATGACCAGGTTTTGGTGCGTGTAGTTAGTGTGGATACTGTAGTTTGCAAGAGTGCCAAGATGCAGAATTGAAGTGCGATTGTGGAAATATTGCAAGAGTTTGCTTAGATTACCGTTCAGTATAAGATCAATAAGACTAAAGCAAGTGTATGAGATGGGGAGGAATTGGGAGGAGGGGAGGAAGAGGATGGGAAAAATGAGAAGTGAGGAGAAAAAGGGAGAGAGGAGGTAGAAAGTGAGAGATAAGGAGAGAAAGAGAAAGATAAGGAAAGATAAGCTTTACGAAGTCACCGGAGAAAATTTTCCGAAAATTAGATAAAATACGATCGACCAAATAATAAGGAAAATAGTGAATATATGGAATATTAAAGACATTTTCATTGCAAAACTCGAAGGTAGCTTATCTGGCCGGAAATGGCCAGATAGCGTTTTAGCTAAAACAGCTACTGTCAAACAAGCAAGACGAGGATGTGCGTCAAGGTGAAAGGAACCCCTCTGACATTTTAAATAACTCTATAATTTACAAAAACTAGAATACTGTTACATTCTCTTTTAAGAACAATATTAACAATTGATCAGTGAAAGTTAATACTGTGGCACAGTGGCTGACGAGCTGGTTAAGGTAAAGAAAGATTTCTCTCGATATATCATAGTAGACGGAATGTTCTGTAATATATTTGAATAAACTTTTCCACTTTTCGAACATAAAAGTACTTTCAATAAGCTGCCTCATGCATTACACAAAGAACGACCTTTGTGTGCCCAAGAAGCCCAACCTACAAATCTGAAAATGAAGATCTGTGGATTGTGTATCTAATGTTCTGCCACATTATTAGGTAAATGTATTTTTGAGTGGAGAGTCGCTCAAAAATACATTTACCCAATAGATAAAGTGTTGTGGAAAACCCCTAATAAAAAAAGATTGGTTGGTACTACACAAAGACACAATCAGATGGGGAAGTACCTGAGGTAAGTATAAGGAGAAAGCGCTAAGCCATCACGACTATATATCATTTGGAAGGCATACGAGGACAAGGATTTGAGATATAACGAAGGAAAGGAATAGTGTCCAACCCCTTGGACCATCGAAGATCCAACGCCGACCTGCAAAATGCGAGGCTTTCGCTATACCGACCAGTCAAAGTGAATGAGACAGGTAAGAATCTAACATATTTTAGATAGACTGCATTAGCACCGTGGAACAGTAATTAGAATTGCAAAATCAGTCACCATTTCTGCAACCATGACAAGGTAGGATTAGTCAAATGAATGCCAACAAGGACAAAATTACGAGTCTGATTCAATCTAGACTTGCCGAGGTAAGTATAACAAATTCCATACACTTCAACTTCCACATATCCTAAGCCTTGTGGAGCCGAAGCTGTGTACCGATATGTTAGACAGTAGCTGGCCAAAACGTTAGTATGAGGACATAAGCGACCAGACATGAGGCACCCATGTGAATCTCAGATCGAAGATCAGCCTGAAATAAGAATTGTCTATATAATCTACCCTACTGCAAGACGGTGTGTAGGTGTATGGAGAGGGAGGAAAACGATGGGATGAGCATAGAAAGGTTAGTTTGTGTAGGATAGTTTGTGGCTCATGTATGGTGGGTGGGGCGGGGGAAGGGGGGTAGGTATACGCGCGTATGCATCAGCGAAAATATAACTTTTCTGCGAACTGCAACTGATGCAACATTCCAATTTACCCATCATGATGATAATCATCAGATTCGCAGGAAGGGTTAGCTCCATGGAAGCCTTTCATCTCACACAAGGCATGAATATCAGGCACCCGCACCACTGCGGCTCTAATCCCGCACTGGACAATTCACTCACATTGACTTTTATGCCGTTATCAATCCGTCAAATTATTATTCCATGATTTAAAAAAAAAAAAAAAAAAGCATGCATGAAAATTTATAAAAAAAGAAGTCGGGCGGGGGGGGGGGATGGAGAGAGGGAAGGGAACTATCATGGGAAAGCGCCAAGCCATTACGACTATATAGCACTGGGAAGGGGTCAGGATAAGGATTTGGGATGGGACGGGGGAAAGGAATGGGATCCAACCATTTGAACTGTCGAGGGTTGAACGCCTTTCAATCTCGAAAGATAGAACTCCTCGCTCTAGTCAATTTCTAAACATTAACCACACAGATATTAAAAAATTTGGACTGCTGCTACTACTACACACATAAGAACGTGAGTGGTTACCATTATGTTACTATCGTAAAGGTTTAAAAAATACAAATCAAATCAAATATATACAACACAAACACGCAGAAATTAATAAATTCATATACACGACGAGGCAAGTGCAGCTGAACTTTGAATTCGAACAGCAACATCCTCACGAGGATCGTGATCTCAGCCTGAGGACCTTGTGACCGGCTCATTTGCATAATACCTTCAAACGCCCAAGTGTGTGTGTGTGTGTAGTGGACTTAGGGGCAATATGTGGCGGAGTTTGGAAAAGGGAGAAGTGGGAGAGAGGGGTTGGGGAGATTGGGTTAAGGAGAGAGGGAAGGGTTGGGACAAAGGGAGTGAGGAAAGATAAGGGAGTAAAGAGATGGGATGAACATTTATATGTGCTAGACAGAGTACAGAAGAGCAACGTTTTCTCCTTATCATCCCTTCGGCTTGCACTGCTTATAGATTTTTTCCGAGGGAGGTGGGAATTAAGGGGAGAATTATCACCACGCTCTAGTGAAAACATGGAAGTGAATGATTAACTAGTAAGAGTGTTCCAAATAGTACAACTTTTGCTGGACTGTAGAGCAATGGTCTCGCTTCATGCAGGTCGGCGTTCAATCCCCAACCATCCAAGTGGTTGCGCACCATTTCTTTCCTCCATCTTATCCTAAATCTTTGTCCTCGCCCCTTCCAAGTGCTGAATAGTCGTAATGGTTTAGCGCTTTCTCTTGATAATGTCCTTACCTTCTACTATTACCACTGATGGCATGATTATTTCTTGTACAAATACCGTAATTTTTTGCCCAATGACGGTTCGGCATTAACCAAGGGAAGAGTGTACTAAATTGTACTGCTTGATCAATTTACATTTAGTATCAAAACACCTATCCAGTCATGTTTTAAAAGTTCTGTAATTGGTAATTAAGGCATTCAAGAGAAACTTATTTCAGTGATAAGCAACTAAACTCTTCCCCAGAGTGTCTTAGATATATAGCTCGTTATATACAACATCACTGATAACGTTTCCTATTTGGGAATATAGAATTCCGTAAATATCTCGTAGATTTAGTAAGAACTCAACCTACACATATGACATGAAATACCGAAACAATTGTAAATTGTATCGGTCCCTCTTAGGTCCTAATTAAATCATGCCTGTCATAGAAAGGATTTGGGATGGATCGAAACGTCGTTACTCGATTTTCGTATCAGTTGATTGGGTTATTTGACTTACGTTATTGTGGCTTTTCTTCAGCTCTTGTGTTAGGTCTACTTTTCGAAAAGACGTATACTTCTATCAGTATTAATACATGAATTACTCTTATGTTTGTATTTTTGTAATTTGGAGACCCACATTGTGTAGCATATTTATATTAAAGTCAGATTAGCACATTATATCGTCAGAATGGTTGCTTGTGCTCTCTTCTAATCAATTGATTTTATTTTCCGAATAATCTCAGCGTTTCATAGTAATTTCAGATTTAAATTGTGTACAAATACCTTAACATTAAATGGACCAATACCATTTCTTTTGTTGTTCTTCTGCATTTCTTGATTATTTCCTTCCTTTATTTCTCCCTTCATTCTTTGCTTCATCACTTGATCGTTTCCCTTCCCCCATCCCATGTCGCTTTCTGCTTATCTCACTGTCTCCTTCCCCTTTCCCTTCTCCGTCTCCCTTTCTCTCCCTCCCTCCCTCCCTCTCTCCCACAGGCAGCCTCTTACCTTGACCTACTTTGTAACGAAGTATCCCGACTCAAATAACGTTTTGATGTTGATTTCTTAACAGGCCTCAAGCAAAGTTATCTCCTGTATATATATTCCCGGCACCCACCCCTCCTCTCCTCCATCCTTCTCCTCTCGTGAATTCCCCTCTCCAACACCCCAATCCCAGGACATCCTGCAGGCCTCCACCCAGCATCTCCTTATCTTATCCCCACCCCCACCTTCCCCCAAAAGAGTCCTCAAGCCAAGCCAATTCCCTCCCACCACTTCCCCACTCTTATTGCCCCCCCCCCCCCCCCCCCCCACCCACGTCTTCACAAGCCACATCAACTTTCAATTTTCAAAATATCGAATCCATGATTTGAGGGAAATGCTTTCGACACGCCTCGTACTGTGAGCTGTGTTCACTTTTGAGTGAGAAGTGTTCGCTTTTGAGTGAGCAGTGTTCACTTTTGAGTGAGCAGTGTTCACTTTTGAGTGAGCAGTGTTCACTTTTGAGTGAGGAGAGTTCGCTTTTGAGTGAGCAGTGTTCACTTTTGAGTGAGCAGTGTTCACTTTTGAGTGAGGAGAGTTCGCTTTTGAGTGAGCAGTGCTCGCTTTTGAGTGAGCAGTGTTCGCATTTGAGTGAGAAGTGTTCACTTTTGAGTAAGCAGTGTTCACTTTTGAGTGAGCAGTGTTCACTTTTGAGTGAGCAGAGTTCGCTTTTGAGTGAGCAGTGTTCACTTTCGAATGAGCAGTGTTCGCTTTTAAGTGAACAGTGTTTACTTTCGAGTGAGCCGTGTTCACTTTTGAGTGAGAAGTGTTCACTTTTGAGTAAGCAGTGTTCACTTTTGAGTGAGCAGTGTTCACTTTTGAGTGAGCAGAGTTCGCTTTTGAGTGAGCAGTGTTCACTTTTGAGTGAGCAGTGTTCACTTTTGAGTAAGCAGTGTTCACTTTCGAATGAGCAGTGTTCGCTTTTAAGTGAACAGTGTTTACTTTCGAGTGAGCCGTGTTCACTTTTGAGTGAGAAGTGTTCACTTTTGAGTAAGCAGTGTTCACTTTTGAGTGAGCAGTGTTCACTTTTGAGAGAGCAGTGCTCGCTTTTGAGTGAGCAGTGTTCACTTTTGAGTGAGCAGTGTTCACTTTTGAGTGAGCAGTGTTCGCTTTTGAGTGAGCAGTGTTCACTTTTGAGTGAGCACGCGCAGGAAACTATATCCGAGTTTTTAGCTGACACGCGAAGAGCAGTTAAATTTTTTTTATTGCCGTGTGACTTGTCAATTATTACAGCGGGACGTGACATGCCGTAATTTTAGAGTGTGCAACATTGATTGTGAGCGATTGTGGCCAGCACTGATAGTGGCTGGCACGGATTGTGAGAGGTAATGATTGTGGCAAACCCTATGAGGGGTGGGTGAGGGGGGTGACGCTGATTGTACTGGTACCTGTGAAAGAAGCACTGATTACGGTGGAACTCGTTATACTGGTACTATGGGCGAGGCATTGATTGTGGAACTATGAGATGATTTGAAAACATCAAGAGCATTTGATTGTATTGGCACAGTAGGTGTGTGATAAGACATTATAATAAGAATCATTGAATTATCTTCACATTCTCTCACACACACATGGCCAGTGACGATGCTATCGACCAGTCCACTACGGGATCACCATAGCCCGTGCTACTTGGAAGTTTTGTTCCGAGTAGCTGAATCTTAAACAACAAGCTATCGACCAAAGGGTTTCACGGTAGGTGAGGTGATATTATGGAAATACGAGCTTGTGGCACAATGGTCAGGGTGATAATTTAGGAATGTGGGGATAAGGATTTTGGTAGCATTAGGGTAATGTAATAATATGGTGCGGAAGATGTCACTATTGAGGAGCGATCATTTGGGAATAGTGATGTTTTGTCTTTAATCAAATTTTACCCAGAAAATAAACACAAATAACATCATTATAACCCAAATCTATAACTTCACCGTCTCGTGGATATAAATCAAATTTAATAAAATATATTGTACCATACGTCAGGCAGCAATGAAAGTGACCCATCCCGGCAGAAGGTTGATAAGGGCACGATAACATCTCCCGCTACAACAGCCGTGAGGGAGCAAGTTCGTCCACTCAAACCTTCGTCGATTATCATTAAGTTTACACTACGCGTCCGTACACGCACCCTGACGGCGAGCCCTTACCCATTAATTACAATTACAGCTTAATTCACACCACGGTACAGTCTCACTCTCGGGACGATGGATTCGAACCCCAAGACAATTGCAATTCTCCTTAAGGCTCCAGTGATCCAAGTATTTAGGGAACCCGATCTTATGTTTTATGATGATCTTGTGCCTTATTTTCTCTACATGACTTATTATGGAGAAAGGATTTTCAACAGTTGTAATGGACATGGCTGAATTTTGGAAATGAAAGCCAGAAACGACAAGACAAATTTAATACCATTTCCTAAAGCTATAATTCAGAGACTATTGTGAATTGGGATGCTTGATGGTGTGAAGAAAGAGATCACAGGGTTTTCATCTCCGAAGGCAGCTTGTGAAGAGCATTTCCCTTGATCTGATGCCTCTGTTCACCTTACAGTAAAGATATCTGGAAGTTTGATGTTTTCCACTGCATCCTGGGGAAGGCCAGTAGTTTCCTCCATAGAACACACACACACACACACACACACACACACACACACACACACACACACACACACACACACACACACACACACACACACACACGAGAAAACATGCCTGGTTCAAAACACCGAGTAAATTACCATGGAGGCTACTCTCTGAGGGGCTTCACCATGAAAAACAAAATAATTACACACCTGCTCCCCATGTGTTCCCCGCCCGGAGCCTGGTTGTGGTGTGTGGAGGCAGTCGATGAGGTTTAAGATACCCTGCTACTCCAAGCTGCTGCCGCTGCTGCTCTCCGCCTGCGTAGTCCCTTCTTGCTACAGAGTAGTAGCACCAGCACCCACATCAAGACCACCATCACCCACAGCAGGACCACTAGCACCCACATGTTTGAACTGAACTTAAACATACTAGTTTAGGATATAATACAAACTTTATCAGTGTCTCTGCTGCACATGAAATTTAATCTTTAATCTTAAACATATATTTAATGTGAGCTTCCTTCCCAGATTGCTGAAAGCAGCGAACATCAGCCTTTGAAAATAATAATACTCATATTATTATTATTATTATTATTATTATTATTATTATTATTATTATTATTATTATTATCATGTGCTCTCACCTCTCTGCTTTATTTACATGCTACTATCACTATATTCTCTCCCCCACTACCACTATTCTCCTCACCACCAATATTCTCCCCGGCGACCCCTATCCCTTACTCTCACCTGATCGTATGACGTCAGAGTGTTGTTATTTCGTTAATTGACGTTCATGGAGTGCCTCCTCGTTTCCTTCCTCCTCCCCTCGCCAATTTCTCTCTCCTAGTTCTCCTCTGTCTACATCTTTTATATTCCTTTTTCCGTTTGTTTCTTAATCACATTTGTAGGATATTCTTCGTTTTATTCTTTTAATCTTTATCTGTAATTTCAAGCATTATCTTCGTCTCCTTCACTAACAACTTCTTTTTCTCCTCCTTCTCTTGCTCTCTTCCCTAATCTCATTTTCTTTGCAAAACTGTTAATAAAAATAATTATCAAATTATCGTAATTAGTATTAAATTAACGTCTGCTTCTTACACAATTAACAGTTCCTACAAGAGACTATAATCTGCTATTCAACGCTGAATAAAGTCCACAGTTTTCTATAGTTCAACACTGGATAAAATCCATAACTCCCTTGTCCATCCCTCTATTCCCAGGTTACCAACATTGTCTGGAATCCAACAGAATTTGGATTCCAGACAATTTTGTTTTTTGGGAGTAAACCAAATCTCTATATTTTCTGTATAATGAAGTGGCGTGGAAAAATATAAGTAAAATTAATATATCTATAATCAGCGAATCCAAGTTAATTTGACGCTGCGGGTTCGGTGTGTTGTGTTACTTCAATGGCTTAAAGGTTTCCCGGCAGGCTGGCCGTTTAGCACTAGGGAGCGATGAGTTTTTAGGAAGGTACACCCAGTTATGGGGAATGACTGCACACCTACATTCCAACATTTGTCCTGGAACCATCCGAAACTTTTCAAGCCAGGACTGGAAATGTCATTGTCGTAAAAATGGCTCCAATGGCTTCTGGCGAGTATGACGTTCGGCGTATTTCGATGGGACATTTGTTTGTCCACTTTCCATTGCGGAATTTTTAATTTAAATGTCGCTTCCGGGACTCGATATTGCACTATCAAAATAAACAGCTGTACACAGAATATGTAAGACATTTGTTCATAGCGTATTTATGTACAATGGAAAATGTTTCTACAAGTGAACAAGCAAAGTTTTACACCTTTTATTAGAAAAATCTGGACATCAAATCCTGTATATGAAATTATGTAAAAAAGAAAAATGTTTCTGTCCTTTGCATTAATAAAAAAAAAATTATTATTTACATATTGTCTATATCTATAAGAGAGAATGTATGTCTGTCGAAGGTTGGATTACAGACGTTTGGGGCTAGCCTCACTCAACTTTACAAGGTGATTTGTAATTGCATGACGATTGTCATAAGGTGGCTGGGGTCGATCCCCCCCCCCCCCCCTCAATGTACCTGCTAAAGAAAATCGGCTCCTATTGCGAACCTCAACGACTCCAATGAAGTCCGAAATAGGGGTTTGATTGTCCATTGTGCTTACACCAGATTTTCCAAGTGATATCTACGGTGATTCAACGTTATTCTAGCACTGTTTTGTCTACTTGGAGAACGGGGTGATAAAGATAAAATGGGAGGGAGAGAAAGCAAGGGATGGAGAAATTGGGATGATGAACGAGAGAATGAGTGGGGAAAAAAGGGGGGGGGAAATGCGTGACGGAGAGGGGAGAGACGAAAATTGGATTAGGAGGAAGAGATAAAGGGGCAGACAGAAACAGGAAGACAAACACGAAAAGACAGATCTGGGATATACCTAAGTATATCTATAAATGAAAAGATCTCTGTCACAGGATGGAGCCCAGATAATTGAGGCTAGCCTCACTCAATTTTTCACTCGTATTCCTGTAAAGTAAATGCCCAACATGGTCGGGTTATGGTTGCCAGAATTCAAGAGGAAACAGCGTCCCACTGGCGCATACTGAAGCCCACAACTAAGTTTGGCACTGATCACCACCTCTATCAGGCTAAATATTTTCAAAACTATTTTATTTTTTCTTATAGTAATATGAAACATTATGCACTCATCTCGGGATAATTAACAAACAAAATTATATTCATAATTTGCCCGTAGCAGCAGAAAACACGCGATCATCACACAGCTTCAAAGTCAGTGGGCAACTATTATATTCATTGAATATTTCATTAATTATAAAGACATATCTATAAAGATATGTCCATATATGTCTATAATGGACATATTATAAAGACAATATCAGTTTAGTGATATTGCAAGAGAACATGTAAGTAAGAGAGAATTTAAACAGAAAGGGAAGGGAAGATTGAGTTCGACAGTGACAGAGAAGGTGGGAGAGACAAAAGGAATGAGAGGAGAGAAGGAAAGGGAGAGGAAAGAGAGATTGTTGTTGTTGTGAGAGATTAAGGGAACGACAGAGTGGTAAAGGGAAAAAGACAGAAAGACAGGGAACAAAATGATGGTGATCAGGCTGTGTGGAGCTTCGACGCCCCAGTGGGAACGCCTCGACGCCCCAGTGGGAACGCCTCGACGCCCCAGTGGGAACGCCTCGACGCTCTGCTGGGAACGCCTCGACGCTCTGCTGGGAACGCCTCGACGCTCTGCTGGGAACGCCTCAACGCCCTGCTGGGAACGTCTCGATGCCTCACTGGGAGCGCCTCGATGCCCCACTAGGAACGCCTCGACGCCCCACTGGGAACGCCTCGACGCCCCACTGGGAACGTCTTGACGCCCCGCTGGGAACGCCTCGACGCCCCACTGGGAACGTCTTGACGCCCCGCTGGGAACGCCTCGACGCTCCACTGGGAACGCCTCGACGCCCAACTGGGAACGTCTTGACGCCCCGCTGGGAACGCCTCGACGCCCCACTGGGAACGTCTTGACGCCCCGCTGGGAACGCCTCGACGCCCCACTGGGAACGCCTCGACGCCCAACTGGGAACGTCTTGACGCCCCGCTGGGAACGCCTCGACGCCCCACTGGGAACGTCTTGACGCCCCGCTGGGAACGCCTCGACGCCCTGCTGGAAACGTCTCGACGCCCTGCTGGGAACGGTTCGACTCCATGAACGTTAAGGATTTCTAATCATGAATGTATTGACCTTATACACATTTTCCCCCCACCGAACACAACGTGTTGAACCCCCTCCCCCCTTGGACACATCGTAATCCCTCCCTGGACTAATCATCCTCCTTCCCCCTTTCCCCACGGACACATCGTCCCGGACATATGGCTGATGATTAAACGAGCTACAATCAACTACATTAGAGAATACAAAAAAAAAAATTAAAGTACATTCAATACCAAGAATTTCTAAAGTTAGGTTCTCAGTTATGTTTTAATTTTCGTCGGTGTATATATTATTATTTCTTTTAGTGAGAGTCGGAGCAGAGGGTAAGAGGCAAAAATATACGACAATGTCATTACCTGGCAGCTCTGCTCAATCGATAGGCGGGTCAGCCTCTCTCTCTCTCACACCTCTGTTGTGTGTGTGTGTGTGTGTGTGTGTGTGTGTGTGTGTGTGTGTGTGTGTGTGTGTGTGTGTGTGTGTGTGTGTGTGTGTGTGTGTGTGTGTGGGTGTTGTGTGGGTGTGGTGTGTGTATTTGGGGTGTGAGGGAAGGTGATTATGGTGTGAGTGGAAGGGAGGGGGAAAGTGTTTTTGGTGTGATGATGTGTGTCTGTTTATTGTCTGGTTTATGAACTCTTGCATCTTCATTACTATCAAAAATACCCTGATTAGAGAGTAATTAAAAAACTGGGCCCCATTCAAAAGTTTGTTGACGTTGAAACGTAATTAATTTGCAACCTATTTTCTACTATTCTTCTCTTCGTCACATTACTACTATTCTTAACACTCTTCTCACTAATAGCGTGCTGCTATCATTTGACGCGACAATGCAAGATTAAACACTAGCATAACGATTATAAACTGTAAACACATATTTATAAATCCTTTCTGGTTTGAACATCGTAAAGAATATGGGGAGTCCTTGAATCCAGGGACACCTGCATATTCTGTCTGCTGATTCTTTATGTGATTGGGTCATGTAGGGAGTAAGGGGCCTGATTAAGTTAGATGGTCTCCATGTTCCCTACCTCTTTTGTCTAATGTGTGAGGGATAATTTTATGTGTGCAATTGACAAAAACTGATAAATAAATATATATATATAGGCCTTCAATTTAATGTGTACATCTCTATTTCACACAAATATGTTCCTAGCACAGCTCAAAGGATGTGTCATGCAATCCACTTCTTTGCTGCTATTGCCTGTCAATATCGTTCAGAAATAGATTCAGACATTGGCAGAAAAAATATAATTTTGATTTGAAGATATTGCAGGTCACTGGAACATGATAACGTTATCGCAGAGCAACTAAGAAAGCAGGATTTTTCACACATATCTTGATTATATAACTCCATTGCTGCCATACAGATTGCTTCATGAATTGTTGATAATAACATTTCTCTGGGAGATCAATGTATGAGGGCAACCGCACTGTAATGGTTAACATACAGTGTTTGATGATAAATTATTGTGATTTACCAATTCGATTGGGAAATAAAATGCAGGATTGAAATTACAATTTAAAGGCCACAAAGGAATAAAAATCAAATAAAAGAACTAAATAATTGAAAGAAACAGGAAACTATTCCAGATTGTGAAAAATGATTAAGGTAAGGGTCACATAAATCCGGATAACCCATCCAACTTTCAGGCTGCAAGCAGAACGACGACAACAACAAAAGTTTATTCAGGCATAAACAAGGAAACGTTATTCGGAACGAAGAGAGGAGCAGCAAATTGGAAAAGTTTGATTAAGGAACAGTAAGATACTAGAGAACTTGAGTGTGGAAGAGCAAGTGGAACTGACAGGAAAGAGTTGCGAGGACGTGGCGTTATTGTGCACCTGGAGTAAGTGTACTCTGAGTACCGTGTACGCGGAGTACCTTGCATCCTGTGATAGACCCAACTCTAAAATTGCAACAAGTTTTACTTCAAGTTAACTTTTTTAATATATTTAATAAAATGAAGAATATTTAACTTTTAAATATTCTCTACCAAATTTATACAAATTTTGGATCCTAATTTTATTAATCAGAGTTTGCATAACATTCAAATAAATGTTTAATGCTCATTTAAAGTTAGTTTGTTTCGCCAATATGTAGATTGCCTACATATGGATGGCTAATATATTTACAACAAAGACTGCAACGTGTGTGTATATATCTTTTAGGACAGCAAAAATTACATTTTAATTCGCCATAACTGTACAGTAAATCTTTTCGAACATTAAAAGTATGAAGCTGCTAGAAATATGTTTAATGCGTTGCAGAGTTACGCATAAAATGAGTAGGAAGTCAAGATTTATTCAGTGACTGCTATGATATTACGTCCTATAGCTATACAACAAGCTTGTGTGCTATTATTTCGTTTGTTCAGAGGTCGTGAGGAAGGTCAAAAGTCAACAGGTAAGTGTGTGGTCTTAAATAGAAGTAACAATCTTGCGGAGAATATTTGAGAATTACGTAGTTTTGACGAATGTTTTGTTGACGCTAGAACTACAAAATTTAATGAGAATAAATACAAAAGTGTGTTCATTGAGAGGGTAAGAAAATTTGTGTGTGAATTTAGAGTGAAATGAAAATTGCTAGAAAAAATTATTTCGAGATGTTCCGGGGGTCTATTACTAGCAAGATGATATTTGTGAAACCGGTAGATTCAGGCAACTGTTGCAATTAAGCAAAAGTTAGAAATAACGGGATACGAAATCTTCCTAGAGACCAACATTGAGAAAAAAGATCCGTTCAGACCCATATGAATGAATGACAGGCGTTAAAAAGGCACAAACCTGAGATTTCCAAAAATCGCTCACACACTCAAAAAAAGTTTTTAATCAGAAAAGTATGTTTGGGAGAAGATTAAAGATTGAAAATGACACTTATAGACCGAGCACTGTTGCTTATGCATAAGCAACAGGGCTCCATTAAGGAACATATAATCTCTTCCCACAACCAAACCATCGCCAGAGAAATCCTAGTAAACAACACAGAAATCATCGATAGATACAGCGATAGCAGGCGGCTTGACGTCTGAGAGGCTCTACACATTAAGAAGTCAACACCAGCAATCAACAGCCAATT
The DNA here is from genome assembly GCF_040958095.1 of Procambarus clarkii. NCBI lineage: Eukaryota > Metazoa > Arthropoda > Malacostraca > Decapoda > Cambaridae > Procambarus > Procambarus clarkii. The sequence goes on from NC_091175.1 coordinate 16,844,666, forward strand.
AATGCACAACTATATTCTACCCACCTCAAGACTTCGCTCCAATATAGAAGCATCAAGAAATATGGACCAATAGGCTTTCTACAATCACTTCTATTCAATACCCATTGTTTCGTGTTCTGTCTTGTGTTGATGAAATTAATACCCTATTAAATACCACCTCACCCCATCCACCTCACTCAAATGTAGATATAAACAAATCGGAGATGTGTAAGTTCTATTCAGTTGTGTATGTGTAAACTAAAGTCTTTGAAAATGTAATAAGTTTTACGAAACGCGCTCAAGTGTCGCGTCAGACTAGAAATAAAAATGAATTTTGGAGAATTGATTTTTGAATTACCACCAACAGTGAAAAGAAATGTACGAAAGATTGAGAAAATTCGTGTTAGAATTATTAATCTTACTTTTTCGGTCATATTTAATAATATATATATATATATATATATATATATATATATATATATATATATATATATATATATATATATATATATATATATATATATACGGAAAAATCATAGAGAAATGGGAAAGAGGGGTGTTGGGATGTTGAAACTTTACGGCTGGTCAGAGCCTTTATCAATAACAGACTCGCATGCCATGTTTTCTTCTAATAAGTCATAAAATGTAGTGTGATAATGCATTAGAGGTGTTTTAATACATGAACTCTGCGTACAAATACTATCGCCTAAATGTATGCATGCAAATTCGTGTGAACACACACACACAGCACAAAAGCTGTTGCCCCACAAGGGGTTGTTAATCTCCTCATGTCTGGCTGACGATAGGTGGCTGTCGGGCTGTTTCTTTACGAACTGCTCGACGAAGGACACCCTCATAAAACCACTCCTTGCTTGGGGTTTATTTAACAACCCACCTCACGCCTCTACCCCCAAGCATCGTTCCCTCGGGCCTACAAACAAGTTTATATAATATTGTACATGCGAGTGGATGCACATGCGTGTGTCTCTCTCTCCTTATCTAGTTGGGTTTGCGAAGAACGGGACTATCCTCTTGAGCTCCTCCACAGTGCTATTGAACTTGTTATAGTCATGCCTCCCCAATTTACCAGAATTCTGCCTCCATCACTACTAGTTCAAATTCAGTTGACATGTTTACCACCCATTCAATACGAGTTCTCTTCCTTATATTTCTCTAGCTCGTGTATGCATCTGATCTCCACATGTGATCTCTTGTCCTATTATCCATCACCTGGAGGATATATTTCCATTATATTTCCATCCATCTTATCTTTTTGTATTTATCTTTTCAACACTATATTAATTTTGTGCTACCATAATTCTTTCCTTAAAATACATTATATTTGATGTTACACTTCCTTCTAGTTACTCCTTTCTTCTTGAAACAATTCTCTCGCCCTGCCATAGATTCCTCTCCTGCAGCACAAATTTCCTATATACCAGGTATTAAAGTTTTCTCTTGTTATCTCTTCATTATCTACGTCTACAGTTTAAAAACCAAGTATAAAAGAAAAAACAAAAGTTGTTTCATTAGGAGACTGACAGTCGAGCTGCCAAGGCGGGAGGGGAAAATGGGAATGAGAAGTAAACATGGAGATTTAGAGAATAAGGGGAAATTGATAAATCAGACACGAAGGAGTCATGAGATGGAAAGGGACAAAGTACAGAGGGGAAGGGAGTAGCAGAACAGAGTGCGCGCACGTTGTGTATAAAAAATAGAGGAGAAAGGAAGGTGAAAAACAAGGAATAAGAGAGAAGAATGGGGATTATGAGAAAGGATGTAACAGGGGGGGGGGGTGAAGAGTAAGAATAGCAGAAATAACGGAGGATACCTCGTTATCTCGCTGGAAAAGATGAATTTTTCCCCTGGAGGGGAAAAAATTACCAGTCTTGTAATAATATTCCAAAACTGGTCTCCTGTGGGAGGAAGAAAATATTTGTGACTTTCTGCTGGTCTCCTGCTGTGGTGGGAGCCCTGGTCCCCTTGATTTTGGTGGACACGGTAATTCTGGTCTCCAGTCAGGGATGGCGGAATGACCGAGTCCCCTGAGGAAGAATGATTGGAGAGCCTGGGATCGCTGTTGGGGCAAGGGGATTAAAATCCCCGTACTACAGTAGATGGACATGGGGGGAACCTATGATTTCTTGATTCGGGAGGTACGGGAATCCTTTGTCTTCTGTTAGGAATATGGGGAATGAACCTTGCAATTCCTGCCGAGATCGAACTTTGTTTTTGGCTCTGAGAGAATGGGAAACCACTGCTTTCCCGAAGGGAAAGAAGTAGGAACCTCAGTCACCTGCTGTGGGAGTTGGAAGGGATAATTTTTTTTTTTTTTAAGGGAGGAGCTAACCTCTTCTGACGTAGTACGAGGGATTCTCGGAACCGCTGTTGCATTAGGTTTAGGTGAGCATCGAGTCTCTTATTAGAAAAGATGAAATATTGGAATAACCTCACATTCCCTGCTGAGGCATTAAGTTCTTTTCTTCGGGTACAAGGGGATACCTCGCTTTTCCTTCTGGATGTGGAGAGGATGTAGCTCAGGTCCTCTGCTGGAGACGGGGTTCTTTGTGTTCTAGCTAGAGGGGAAACACTGGGTTCCCTTCAGGCGAGTCCACTATTCGTCCTCCTTCCTGAGGGGCCGTGTAGGGTGCAAATGATGCCCAACTGTGGATAGATAGTGAACCATATTCTTGAACAGGAAACACCACACTAGCGTCATCGTGCAAACATTAAAGATACAAATTCCACGATGTTAGAGGTCTACACACTGATTGGCACAGTCTTATGGTCCAGCTCAATAAAAGATGGGGGCGTTGGGGATTTTTTCAGCCCCTTCAATCTTTCCTGACATTTTTTCGTGGATTCAATTATTTCAACCACGAATCGCTTGGAATTTATAGAGTTCAGACCTAAATATCTAGTTTGTTGTAAAACACAATGAAAAATATTTACGTTATGGACAATTCACGATGAAATTCATATTCTATTACTATGCAACAAATGGCTAACAACTTAGGCAGTCCATATTAGGAACAAAGTTGAACTAAAAAATACGCATTCAATGCGTCATACGAGTTCGTATCTCTGTTCTGACAGGTATTATTTTTCATTTCCGAGAACGGCTAGCGGTCGTTGACTTCTGTAATTGAGTATTGAGCTGGTCAAATTACAGCTGGCTTTTGCAGGGTCATAATGACAGTTCAACCAGCATACTCCTGTTCCTCACGCATCGTACTCTCCAATTAGTCCTTATCACAGTCACCACAGAGAAAAATAAGAAACTAATTCAAGAATCCATCAACTAAGTTTTGTCGCTCTCGCACCAAAAGTTATTCGTAATTAGGGTTATTGTGTGTCACGAACACAGTCGGCACGTAAAGTCACATGATTTGCATGCAAGGCTCTCCCTGAAGGTCAAGCTGCGGCCTTCATTACACCCTACAGCAGGTCGAACCACTGGCATGACCACCAAGCGGACCTACTGCTGTTGCTGCCTTCATTACGCCCAGCAGCAGGTCGGTGCACTCTCGCATGACCACAGAGGGTCAGCGGGCCTGCCTGTCCTTCAGTTGGAAGACTTCTTTAGGGGTCTGTTGTTACGACAGCACGTCTCGCTAAGACTGATAGCCCTCAAGGTGAGTGTTATAAAGTAGAAGCAGATTTGGAGACTGGAAATTCTAAATTTTCATTATTCTGTAGTTCCTTTGAAGAAATAACGTTTCATTATATAGAATATGATCATATATTACGTATGATTTACAAGAACGTGGTACAATCACGGTATTATTATTATTATTATTATTATTATATATATATATATATATATATATATATATATATATATATATATATATATATATATATGTCGTACCTAGTAGCCAGAACTCACTTCTCAGCCTACTATGCAAGGCCCAATTTGCCTAATAAGCCTAGTTTTCATGAATTAATGTTTTTTCGACAACCTAACCTACCTAACCTAACCTAACCTAACGTTTTCGGCTACTTAACCTAACCTAACCTATAAAGATAGGTTAGGTTAGGTTAGGTAGGGTTGGTTAGGTTCGGTCATATATCTACGTTAATTTTAACTCCAATAAAAAAAAATTGACCTCATACATAATGAAATGGGTAGCTTTATCATTTCATAAGAAAAAAATTAGAGAAAATATATTAATTCAGTAAAACTTGGCTTATTAGGCAAATCGGGCCTCGCATAGTAGGCTGAGAAGTGAGTTCTGGCTACTAGGTACGACATATATATATATATATATATATATATATATATATATATATATATATATATATGCAAAAATCTACATTCTTACATTTTTCTACATTTTAATTTGATGCGAAATCGCCAGTAACTCGAGTCATGTCACCTGTCAAGAACAGGTCACGTCCCTACTTCACATCTATTTCTGCATATATCTACCTAATATTTTAGACATGGTTAATTTCTCTGTAGTATTTTGCATTTGATTACTGTTCGAATGCATTTGAACTTATGTTCGAAATAAGACAAATAGGACACTGGGATTTATTTCTCAAAGCGTTAGTAATAAAACACCTCGTGTTATTCTTCAGCTATATCTTGCTCTTGTTAGGCCCCATTTAGATTATGGAATTCAGTTTTGGTCGCCATACTATAGAACGGATAGTATGTAGGCATCGGTGATACCCAATAAGTGTTTCAGCGATTTGACATCAATGTGAATCAATTTGGGCGGATAATACATAATAGCTGTCTCGTATGAGTCAATAGGCCATTAGCAGCTTCATCTATTTGAATGTCCTTGTCTTCTGCTGTGATAAGAGAGCCACACAAGTTGAGAGCGGGAGTCATGGTCTGGAGTTTTATTGTTTTTTCTTTAGAACAAATAACGTAGTTGTGCGGTTCTGCTTGAAGGAACGCATATAAACAGATGTTTATATGCGTAATAATAGGCAAAGTACTGAACGATACATGTGATCGCGCAATCGATGGTCACTCACAAATAGCGTAATCATGGAGGGAACACCCGACATCATTTTTGTAAAATATGATTTACTGTCTGGTCGATCTGTGCTTACGTCTGTCAGCCTGTGGGAGTGCGTGTCATGTGCTGGGGTGGGAGTGTGTGTCAAGTGCTGGCGGTGGTAATGTGTGTCAAAAGCTGGAGGTGGGAGTGGGTGTGTCAAGTGTTGAGGGGGGTGGGAGAGTGCGAAACCACTTTGAATGTGAGAGAGAGAAGAGGGAGAATCCATGTATGTGTGTGTGGGGGGGGGGCGTGTGTGTGTGTGTGTGTGTTTACTAGTTGTGTTTTTACGGGGGTTGAGCTTTGCTCTTTCGGCCCGCCTCTCAACTGTCAATCAACTGTTTACTAACTTTTTTTTTTTTTTTTTTTTTTCCACACCACACACACACACACACCCCAGGAAGCAGCCCGTGACAGCTGGCTAACTCCCAGGTACCTATTTACTGCTAGGTAACAGGGGCATTCAGGGTGAAAGAAACTTTGCCCATTTGTTTCTGCCTCGTGCGGGAATCGAACCCGCGAAACAGAATTACGAATCCTGCGTGCTATCCACCAGGCTACGAGGCCCCTTATGTGTGTGTGTGTGTGTGTGTGTGTGTGTGTGTGTGTGTGTGTGTGTGTGTGTGTGTGTGTGTGTGTGTGTGTGTGTGTGTGTGTGTGTGGAGGGTGGGGTGTAAAGGGGGACAATATATAGGAGTTAATCTCTTCATTTTCTACGTTTGGTGTTCAGGAGTTCAACCAGGTACAACATCGCCTTATAAATTCCTTTTGTCATTATCCAGTACCAGGTTTCATTAAGTACCTACGTGCCCGCTTACGAAACCTGTATATCTTTCCTCGAATTCTTTAATTTGTATTTCTTTAACAGTTTTGAGCTCCGAAGTGCAATGAGGGTGTCTACTACAATAACCTTAGGTAGCAAAGTTTCTTAGATCGTTAAGTGTTAAATAAATAAAAACTAAGACGCTGTATAAAAGAAAGATGTACAGGTTTCTTAAATGGAAACATAAATGTTTGATGAATCTTCGTTCAGAGCTTCCACCACGCTATTTGATGTAGAAACGAAGCAAAATATAACTTTTCGAGTTCCACTATTCCTTTAAAGTCACCAGTGGGAGATCAACTGTGAGAATTCGAAGGCCATTAAACAAAAATTAATATCGTAAAAAGATATGACAATCGTCTTAATTCCGTGTGTCACTGGAGCCTCAGGAAGCACACACACACACTTCCTAGTGGTTAATGGACTCTTGCTACCTGCCAGCGATATATTCCAGGCGCAAGCAACAATAACCCGGACGAATTTCACGTCGGGAATCATTTGAGGAAATCGAACCAACGTGTATATACGATGCGGAGGATTCCAGGACAAAGTGCCGTGCGTGGGTTATTTCGACGGTATTACAACCGGAAGGCTCAGGCATGGGTTGGCGATTACCCTAGCGAGTTCCAGAGCTGGACGAGAGCAGATGGCCAGCATCCCTCTCTGTCTCAATCTGACAAGCTTCTGCTACAAACAATGTTGTCATTGAGGTTCAATACCCCATGAGAGCCTTTGAGCTGCGGGGAGAAAGGCTCGAGAGATGAGAATCAATAGAGGAGATTGAATGGAACATCACAGGAATAGGGTTACTGCGATTCCATTGTTTTATTTGTTCGAATGCTAAACTGAATAGTGTACTGTTAATCAAATATTTTGATTGAATTCCAAGTTCCATCAAATGTTATCGAGTTTTGCTGGCGTCAGTCCCCAGCATGGGCCGCTTGCCACAACAGCCCCCACACTACCCATGTGTCCCCAGCAACAGCAGCCCTCCTCCCACCATGTGCATTCAGCGACACACATGCTCCCTTCACCTCTCATGTCCCGCCAGCTAGTCACGCTGTCCCCCAACATTTTTTTCGCAAGCCACAGTCGCCCCCAGTACTTACCAACGACCAGACCACAGCAGTCACCCAGGACTTACCAACGACCACAAGAGCTCCCCACAGAGAAAAGGAGATGGGATAATATTCTTTATCAAGAATATGTCTCAACATCTGGCCTGCCACCTACCGATTTGAGTTCTCATTACGTTGACAGTAATTACTGGTCTAAAAATAATT